>NC_135860.1:7706175-7841175 GCF_031162955.1 Sander vitreus
AATCAATAAGAAAATCTTCTGTTGCTATGTGCAGTTCTTACATATGGAGTGTCTTAAAACCATTACCAGTATATGGTATTATGTATATGAATATAATGTAATAAATAATAATGTAATAGATGGCATTGGCAGAGAAGATTTGGCAAAATTTTCATGGACGCAACTATACTCAGCGCTGCTGCTCATCCCACAAATGCATGTTCCTTACAAATGGGGCACCATTTGAAAGGGAACTAAACAGGCTTTCCAACAGTATAAGACTTATTGCCAAAAAACATTGTTACCACAGAGAAATAATTTACCAAACACAAACTTCCGTACTTTTTGTGGTAAGTTTATATACCATACCTAGAGATTGGCATGGCTTTATTTCAGTTAGCCTAATAGCTGGTTTGATTTGCATTGAGAGATGATTTTATGGAAAGTACACCATGCCAGTCTCTAGGTATGGTGAAGGGTATGTGATGATGTGGGGCTATTTTAATTCCAAAGGCCAAGGGAACTTTATCAGGATGCATAGTATCCTGGATCCATGAAATAACTGGCCTTTAAAAATAAACATCTGCCTGCCTCTATGGGAATTTAACATTATTAACAGTATTTTAAGGAAGAACATTTACTTATTTATGATACATTATTCATTCACAAAGAAAAAAAAAATTGTATTCCTCTTTTTAGTCAACTTTAGCATGGGTGTATTCACTTATGCTTAGCACTGTGTGTGTGTGTGTGTGTGTGTGTGTGTGTGTGTGTATATATATATATATATATATGCCACAAAAGCCACAAACCACACGAGAATCACAGGAATCTATAACAGCTTTTAAAAATGGAAAACATTTATTTGTATAGCACCTTTCAACAAGGTAATTCAAAGTCCTTTATGTAAGATATAAAAAGGTTTTAAGAAAAATATACAGTAAAAAAGACATCAATGATTTTAAATTGAAAATAGAAATATATATAAAAAGGCATATACTATGTAATTTATCCTCAACAATAATCAAAGATGTATCTCTTTGAATCTCAAACATGTGAGGCAAGTACACGCATTTGGTTTTTACCCCAATAACCTCAGTGTTAATGCGTACACCACATCAGATGTGGTAGATGTCTTTTGTTCCATTTCTGTAGCTGAAATACTGATATGTGCTTACATTTAAACATTATCAGAGCTTAAGTTGATTCCCTTTATCCCCTGTACCCCTTTACATTCTGTAAACTGGTTAATATGTTTCCTTTTACACACTGTGCTGCTAAAAATACCTGGACTGAGCCACCTGATCTGTTGCTATAACAGAAGCTAAAGGAACTCATGATCTGTTTTCATGCTTAAAAATAGTTACAATCATTTTAAAAGTTGTTTTAAAAACTTGCAATATTCAGTTTGACTGACATGAATAAAAAAAAAGTACATTTCCTCTTGTGTTCCTCTGTGCTAGAGACCGCAATACTGTTACATTATTGAAGAAAATTAAGTATTGTATTAGGTATTTAAGTGTAGTTGCTGAAGAGATAAACCTGAATGCAGCCTCAGTTCTGTGACCGGTTTGTCACGATAAAAAATTACGAATTTTGTTGTTTTTTTATCATAATTTATCAGCTCAAGTTGCGGAAATGATTTTCAACTATGCATGCATTGAATGAAAGCTGTGTGTAGAGTCAGACACAGATGCGCCTCTGCTCACTTTCTGGATCCGTGCAGACTGGTGTTCATCCACAGAGTTTCTCTGAGGAGAGAGAACATTTCAAAAATCTGATCAAAATCAGTTGCTTTTAAGTCAAACACTTTATTGCAAAAAGAGTGAAGTCTACAGTCATGCTAGTGACTCTGTGAGGCTGTATGTTGGCATGATAATGCTAAACAGGTAGAGCGTCACCATGGTAACCATCTCAGTTTAGTATCATGACATTTGCTAACTAGAAGGGAACTCAGAGTGCAGACCTTGGCAAAGGCATGCCCTATCTCGCAACGTTAATGTCACAGAGCAAATCTTCCCATTCGGAAACTCATTAATCTGATTATTCTGACACCACATTAATGGAGCACAAATGCCCTAATGTAATTATTTTGTTAACCAAAATAACACAATAAAATTGATGAGTTCTTCATTGGCAAATGCTACACCCTTTCACCAAGTTTCATGAAAATCGAGCCAGTAGTTTTTCTGTAATCCTGCTGACAGACAGACAGACAACCCTGAGAGACCCTGCCCTCTGCCTGTATTTGCTCTTTTCTTTTGCTGTGTTCGGGACGTTTCTGAGCGTCAGCCTTTGGGCCCTCGGTGTGTAGCCCCCCAGCCAATAATAGCAAGCAGGCTGTGAGGGTTGGACTCTATAAAAATGTAGCGCCAGATCGTTAGCATGCATCCAAGAGGGACCTACGAAAATGGCGGACACAGCGTTGAAAAAACACAAGTGGAGAGTGAATGAGCATGTTTACATGCACACTAATATTACACTTTTATTCCAAATATGACAATATTACCAATTTGATACGGGTCATGCAAACAGCATATTCCGTTCGGATATTCAGAATAAGGCCTTCAAATGAAAGGTTTTACAGATTGAGACGTGGAATATGCCAATATTATTCGGGTTTTGAGGACATTCTTTGGAGATGTGTACAGCGCATTCGTAGTATGCATCCAAATTGTTGTTTTTTACTGTAGTTTGCAACAGTTTACAGCCAGTTTCTGGCTTCTTGCCTGTTTACGGCTTACGGTCAGCTCTGTGCGTTGCTACACAAACCAATTAGCCAACAGTTTGCAGAGAGGTGCATGCCCAGAAGAAAAGAAGGTGAAACACACCTACTTTAAGCATCATGAAAGACTTGGAAGTCTAGTAGTTAGAAGGAATATTGTCTCTTTCTAAATAAGGGCAAAACGCAGAATATTGCGTGCATGTAAATGTAGTCAGTCTGAGAGCTGGCGAGCAGAGCAGGATGGGGTCAGGGTGTGTGCTCTTCTGGTGTCGTTGAGCCGGGGAGGAGGGGACAAGTTTGAATGTTGCATTTACAAACCGCAACAGACAGATCTTACTCATTATGCCTTTAATGACCAACATGAACTTTCCTTACAGTGAATGCACTAATACATGTTATCAATTTGATCATTTATAAAATGCCTATTTTATAAGTTTCTAACGATGTTTGCATGTAAAATTAATGATTACTTTTATTGACTTTTGGGTGTTTTATTCAATTTTATAAACCTGTTTAAAAAGGTTTTAAAACAGTATCGTGACTAAACTTTGACATAAACCAGTCTGTGCTTCACTCAACATCCTTTGATCTTAACCATTAGTCAAAATAATTCATAATTTCTGCTTTTTTAACTCAAACATTAGGTATAATGTCATATAAATGAGGTTTATTGACCATGAATTTAAAAATAAAATGTGCCAAAAACCTTTTAAAAAGTGTCAAAAGCATAACAAAGAGCCAAAAATGCTGGAAAAAACACCAAAAATTCAAATTCACTTTTGACCTGGATGGACAAGTTTATGGTCGACGGGAAGACCACACAAGGGTTAACAGTTTGTTTGTTCCACAACTTACCTTTGGATCCAGAGCTGGTGACTGACAATATCTGCTCCAGATCATTCCTGTTTATTAGCTTTAAAACCTTCATGGTCACCTCCACAGACTGCTGGATGTAGGTCTTCCACATCTGATCCACCAGGTCAAACATGTTATGGTTCTCCAGTTTGCTGCTTGGGATGCGTTCACGGCCCGCCCCTATGTCACTGTTCTCCAGTTGCCATATGAATTGTTCGAACTCTTGCTTATTCAAATCTTGCAGCATAATCAAAATCCTCTCTTTATCTGTTGTGACTGTTGCTGCCTGATGAATACAAAGCGATAAAACAAAGGGATGTGATCTTTACTATAGCTGAAGAGATTACTTCAGCGCATCCGTTGTGCAAGAACCGTCCAATTAAAGTCATGAGTTTGGTTTGAATCATAATTTAAAATGCTGGATTTTCAACCCGCTTCTTATTGAATGAAAGCTGTGTTCAGACTGATGTGATATTACTCACCTTCTCCATCAGCGCAGATAGGCGGGCATTCAGAGAGTGTTTCTCTGAGGACAAAGGAAATAGAAAATGTCACGTGAGTGATTGATCACTACATCTGACTATAAACTCTGTATCAGACTCTCTTGGGTTTGGGTCATATTAGCTGCTGCTAATACCATGAATAACTTGATAAAAGGCCAACATTAAACTTGTTAGGTTTGTGTACTATTTCCAGTCTGTGTTTGAGACTCAAAAGATCTTTTGTGAGGGTTTTGAAGATTTCTCAGAAGCTCTTGCTTTGATTGATTTGTCCGTGACTTGCTCGTCCTGGTTTTGAACCAAACTTTTCACCTCATTGCCTGCCTGTTTTTGAGTCACTCAGTGCAGTAGTGTCTGCTTCGAAGGTGAACTAAGACATATTGTTTAAGCATAACATTTACATTAAATGGTAAAACTGAAACCACCAGGCTACAGTTTCAAATGTCCGGGTAATACGGATTAAAAGTGCAGTAGTTAAGACTTATAAAACTAACTTTCTGTCATATTTGCTGAAACTGACCCTATGTTCGAGTAGAACTACATGAAGCTGGTAATTAAAAAAAAAAAGAAATCCGGCTCCTCTGGCACCACCTACAGCCTGTAGTGAGATTTGCAAAAAGCCACAGCTCATCATGGCCAGGGGGGGTGTCTAACTGCGTGTCAATCACTGCTCGTGCACGCGCATTCATTCTCCCTTGTGGGGGGAGGGGCTAGGGGGGCCGTTTTGGGCTTTAGCGGAAAGGGGGGAGGGACTGAGAAGTTGTCGATGTTCAAATTTTTCTGACTTTTCAAAGTCCTGGATCTTCACAATCCTACTTACAGCACCTTTAAGTTGAATGTAAAACAAAAAAATCAAAAGGTTGGTTTAAAAGCGTTTTTTCTGTCCTGCTTCATGGTCAGAAAATAGAAAACAACTCACTCAAGTCACTTAGACCCTGTATGGGGGATTGTCCACATGTCTCTTTAACAAACAAACAAAAAAAAGATTAATTTAAGACACTTATACAAATCTAATGAAAATATATATGTGATATATTCATAATACAGTTGATGATTTTGCAGCTGCACAACATGAAATGACAATTGCATACTAAATGTATTTGTTCTAAACTTGATGCATGAATAACAAAAATACAACAGCAGGCAAACCAAAGTACCAGAATACTACACCAAATAGCCGGCCCTGTTCAGATTTGTGAATTCAGGCAAAGATTTGTTTAAAATGGCTGATGTGAAGTAAAGAAACAAAAAAATAACAGCAACTCAGAATCTACGATACTGCTGAGGTACATACTAGGATACTTATCTTGTCTAATTTTCCTTTTATTAATACGTTTATTTATTTTTATAAACATTGCATAATCCATTTATTGCACCACACAGAGCTAAATCCAATTTCCATCTGTCATCCCTAAGTCTTCCAGATCCTACAGTCATCTCTTTGGTTTCAAAAAGTCAGAGGCCAAATGTTACACATTAATTAAATTACAATTGTCTGTTTTCTAATAGAAAAAATTGTCATGTTGTGACTGAAATTTCAAAGTGCAATTCTTATAAATACTCATTATATGCAACATCTTACCTTCTGAATCTGCAGAGGTTTGATAGTCAACTGAAATCAAATACAGAACAAAAAAAGATTGCTGATATTGTGGTTTCATGTATTGTATTCACAACAAAAGGTTCAATAACAAGACACTTTAGATGAATAGAACAATTGTAGTGCATACACTGGTTTCTTATTTTCTTTAATGTAATAATGTTCATTTATATTTGAATTATAAGAGCCAGTAGGTGCAATTAGTGAGACAAGACAAGGTGGAGCCCACAAAAACGCCACTAATATATGGGTCCGTTCCAAAACCCATAAATCGCCTAGAGCCCCTTTATGGGATTCTATTCATGAAATGAAGTAAACTGGAAGTTCCCCTCATTATAATGTAATCAATGACATGTAAACACATAAATCAAATACAGCCAAATTATTTCATGCACAGAGCCGCAAGTCCATATTGTGTATGCACTGGAATTGGACCTAAAAATGTGATTCGGCACTCTTTCATTTACATATATCTTTCTTGTATGCATTATGCATAATAATAATGCATTATGTTTCACATATAGTGACGGTAATATATATTTTTTTGTAATTGGTATTTTATTGAGTTTACACTAACACATTAAATTCTAGTCTACAGCTCAAGTGACATATGCACTAGTATGAATATATATATATATATATATATATTGTTTAATAACCACTGACCTTTTTCAATTTCACAGATCCATACTGGTTCACACTGTGGTTCACCCTTCTTCTTTTTGTTAAAGGGTGAGAGTATAAGGTGGAAGTTTGTGTCTGGATTCTCAATGAACACTTCATAGAAATTTGGATCTTGGCTATCGTATCTGAGGGTTATTTTCTGTGTAAAAAAGTAACATGAAAGCGAGAGTAGTTAGACTTTGACAAAGTTAGAGTCAAGGTAAATCTTATACAGGAGTAAAGGAGTTCTCTGGTCAAACTACATTGTTTAGTGATAGTGGTTTGTCTGGCTGCTGTGTGGTCAACTGAATATGCCTCTGCTCTCTGGCACACACTGAACGCAGGAATTAAGGCCCACTCTAAACAAAGCTGCTGTATTTACGACTCTCTTGAAGTAGCTAATGTGTGGCCAAAATGTCAATAGATTTGTAACTAGGCTCGTTTTTGGGGCATTAGTAATGAGAATGTTGGCAAAACTTACAAATTTGCATGGATGGCCAACACAAACAGTGAGACATTATGTTTTCTAATATTTAAATACAGAAGTCATTATTATAGTGATGTGCCTTGTTTTATGCGATATTACGAGACTATAACTGCAGCATTGCTCTCATAGACCATTTATTGTCTGTGTTCAATCTGCTTAGTATTATTTATTCACTTCATACCTGTGGAGCGATTTGCATTTGGCTGAACTCTAAGGTGACAGTACCTGAAGTTTAAACATCTTGACTTTCTACACAACTTGATTTCTATGTATGCCCACACACTGATATGCCACTTTGATGTCATATATTTTATGACACTAGTCAGCTCACAATTTTAAATACTTTTAGAACAGCAAGTGTTGTTAAACAAACCTCTGGGTTTTATCTTTTACAGAAACTGATGATTAGCTTTGTGACTTGAATGTAGCACTAATACATGAGAGGCATAAACTGGGGCTAGGTCTCCCCATCTGTCAATGAGTGAGTTCACTGTTCTGAGTCAATTAACCTGAGTACAAACAGGTGTTCCAGCCTTTGCTTCAAAAAGGGACCCAAGGATACATGTGAGTTCCCTTAATTGTATCTGTTTTTCACTTGTGTCTTTTCCTTGTGTGTTATGGCAGGTTCACATCATATTGTTTAGACCATAATTGCAGCAGTTAGAAAAAATGTAATCGCAACACATCAGTTGCCAGGTTGCAATTCAAAGTCAGAGATGTCATGAAATGTCTGATTCCTACTAGATCTCCCACTTGACGAACAGAACTATGACAGTGTCAAAAAAACAATTGCTCTGACCCTACAGCATCTTATATGTCTGAACCAGTCTTCACTATGTTCACAGATTTAATTGCTGACTGACGTTGCAAACTGTACCTCTGGGAGAATTTTTGCCATGTCTATGTCTGCTGTGAGTTTGAAACCCTGCTGCATTTTCAGGTACTTGTCTGGGCGTGGCTTTTCGATTCTTTTGTATCCTTTTTTCTCCTTCTTTTTGTCCATTGTCTGGAAAAAAAAATCAATATAAGCACAAAGCTGCTTCAAGGTTACAGTGGCAAACATTGCTATCTGTAATTTAAAGTACATTCATGAACAAACAATGTGATTTTAACAATTAGTTACTAGTTAATTGAGTATTAGGGTCACTATTGGGAAAAAATAAAATGTATGATTTAAAGAATAGTCACTATTCATTATAATAAAGTCGTACATCTGAGAAGAAATTATCACAACAAACCCACATCAGCAAAGTGTGAGAACACACACCGCTGCATTGTTTGACCATTACCGCCAATTCAGTTCGAGTCACTTACGTTAAAGAATTGACTATTCATATCAACTTGTTAACAAGTTAAATTTGGCAGAAAAGGGTCTGCTGTTTGAGGTAGACTTTTTTCGTACAACAATATAATGACTTTATTCTCATGTTTTTTTTTATATTTGTATGCCCCCAAATACGACTTTATTCTCATAGTAGTACAATTTTTAAATTATGAAGACATTAGAATCGCATTTCACATTTGTTTTCTTTTTAAACACTGGCCTTAATACTCCATTGTAGACGTTGGTATGGAATCTCATTATGTTAAGCATTTGTGACTAGTAGTAAGGAATTAGTAAAATATTCAGTAACCTCTTCTAGACCATGATCATGTGGGATCAGGTAAACATGCAGTTTGAGGAATGACGTGTTGGGTATGTAGTATATTAACACTTGACAGCCTATTTTCACAGGCAAGCCCATTTTTATCAGAACCGCTCTTGGAGAGAAAACGGGTTCAGACAGCTTGACATGGGACGATGTGACCTCAGACACTTTTTCCACAACATCTCCACAGTCACCTATGTGCAGGACTGCAAACTTGTCTAATAGTTTAGGGTTGTCATCTGCACAAAATACAAACACAATTAGTGAGGAGAAAAGGATTGCGTCAGTTTTTTTACACATACTATCAGATATTTCAAAAGTTATTATTTTATTATTTTCTTCATGGCCACTTACCTATGCAGATCCAGTGCGGCAGGTACACTTCATCTAACTTCCCAGCAATGACTGTGATGTCCATAAGGGGACCTGCAGGCATGTATTGTATGCTTTCCATCCTCTCCATAATTCTCTCCCAAGAGCAAAACTGGTACTTAAAGCGGACCTTCTCCTTACAGACCCAGCGCAAGCCAGAGACACTGCATTCAAAGATTCCTGCTTCAGACTGTAGGCTAAGTTGTAGAAAATAAAATAAGTGAGTTTGTGAATATGCACAAATATACTGGATTAGGGACACAATATTATTGTATTGCCACTATAAATGTCAACTTGCATTTGTATAACCAGTAACAGCAGAGAGAAAGATTTCCTTCTGTGAAAACCCCCCAAAACCAAGCTTACGTGCTTCCTATAGTTCCAGTTTGCTGTGACACAGTATTTAGGATGTTATTTTTTGTACCTGTAAGTTGGAGCCTCATCTGCATCTGGACTGTTTACTTCAGGTTCAAGTTTAGTCCAGTCATGCAGAGGACAATCATCTATGCCAGGGGTAGAGTCCCTCCCCAGTGGATCCCAGTTCAATGCCCCTCCAGTGGCTCCCTGTCCCTTTTGAAAAATTATATGGAGATGATTTTATTATTTTTGAAGGCCTAAAGTAATTCTTACACTCTCCATTCAGGCTACATAACAGTTCAGTCAACTAAAATATTCATCATAGCCTATGTAGGCTACGGCATAAAGAATAGCGGACTATATAACAAATATAGAAAAGTCTCGGAGGAAAATTGAGAATTTAAAGTGCGGGACAAATTAATTTGCTTTCACCGCCAATGCTGCTGGCTTACCATTATTGTTTGATCTGTGGCGAGAAATTTAGCAAACAACAAAAAAAGTAATATTAAAAGACATTTCCAGAATAAGCACACTGCATTTGCTGAAAAGTATCCAGCTAGGGATTAAAAAATAAATAAAATTATTTAACCTTTATTTAACCAGGTAGGCCGTTGAGAACAGGTTCTCATTTGCAACGATGACCTGGCCAAGAAAAGCATAAGAGAAAGAGAGAGATTTCGGAACTGCTGTAGAAAACAGAGCAGATCAAATGTACTTTTAAGAATTGGATCAAATCTCCAAACTCCACTGCTGCTAGTTTTGTGGCAGCTCAGGTAATAGTGAGGCGTGGAAAGCCATTCACGGACGGTGAATACATGAAAAAATCGTTCACTAAAATATCAAAGCATCCATTCTTAGACTTAAAAAACAAACAAAACAAACAAAAGTAAGTTCAGAAAACATAAGTAATCAGAGAGCATTAATGTAGTATATCCTCTGTAGTTATGAAACATTAATTTTTGCATCGATGTAAGCATTTAAGTCATAGTTTTGGAACAACAAATATTAATCATATTAGGCAAAATACATTTCGTAAAATCTGATTTTAAGATGATAATGAAAACTAATATATTTTGTGTATATATTTGTGTTTTCATTTCCGTAGCAACATCACAGCACCACGAGTCATTTAATTTAATACTTTGAACTGGTTTTCAGTAATTGTGCTTTTTGACTGTCTCTAACTCTTTCTGATTCTGTGAAAGCAGGAATGAGCCACCTGATCACATGTTCTCATCACCTCTACAGCTGATTTGATGTTTCTGGTTTAAAAGATTTTGTAAGAGCCATTTTGGTTTATGTTTTTTGTTTGGGTATGTTTTGAACCTCCCGCTACTTGGGGCAGTAGTTCACTCTCAATTAGACAAGGTTTTATAATGAAGAGGTAACTGCACTCCGGTATTGCTGATGCTTCAGAAGCAAACAGTTGTTTGATTATGCGCGGTAAATGAATGTTAGGTTTTTGTTTTGTCTATGAGCAGGAACTAGACCAATAACAGAAAAGAGGCTGTACTCTGTTGAACGCAAAGAAATAAATTGATGTTTAAAGTGTGTCTGATGCAAAATTACTCACGTCGTGGAGCGGTTTAGACTGATGTGTCTCTGAGGAGAAAGGAAAACAGAAAATAATTTATAACTGATTCAAAATCAGACTAAACTTGATCAGAATTAGTTACTTTTGAATAACACATTATATCAAGGATTAAAATAAGAAAATATCATTCAAAAAAGTCTGAGATAAAAATCAATCACAGAGAGAGAGGTTGGACATCTTAATACATATTATCTCCCCTTCCAACCCACGCCTCATATTTTGCTCCTCCTTGCTTTTAAATAAAAGACAAAGAATTCACTGCTGCAAAACCAGACTAAAATCTACTCAGTAGTGACAATATGAAAATCAAAGAGGCTCAAAGACAGATGAAAAAGGTAACTCAATGATTTCTGCAGTTAAAGTACGGTAATGAATGTGGTGTTCTTGCATCGCTGCATGCCCCCTCATCAACGTTTGAACTCAGTTTCACTAGGAATTCTATTTATTAGACATTTATGAGAAACAGGATTGTGATTTGTGATAGTTTTTGTCTTCTTTCTCTTACTTTTGAGTCCTGAGCTGATGACTGACGATGGTAAACCTGGCCCCTCCATCATGGCGACTTGGCTTTCAATAGACCTGTCCGAGAAGATAAAGCTAACTTGATCAATGACTTTCTTTAAATCACTTCTTAAAACACACTTTTTATAGACTTGCTTTTATGTGATGTTGTCTTTTTATCATCTTTTTTTTCCTATCACCTGTTGATTTCATTATGTTTATTGAATCGTGATTTTCTCTGTCCTTTAGAGCTACCTCATCTATTTACTATTACATTACTCATTGTAATAGTTACTCATTACTATTACAATGTTGTGTAATTGTATGTGTATTGATTTGATGTGTAAATAAATATGTGTATTGATTTGATGTGTAAATAAATATGTGTATTGATTTGTATTTGCTTTTATTTCCACTGTCAAAGCACATTGTAAACTATTGTTTTTAAAGATGCTAGACAAATAAAGTTATTATTATTAATATTATTATTATTATTATTATTATTATTATTATAACCTCTTCCTTCCAACCTCCTCCTTGGTTTCTGATGACCTCTGCACCAGATCAGGCCTGATCTCCTTGAGTGTTTTCAAAATCTGAAACAAAACTGCCATTTCTGCCACCTGAAAAATTCAAAGGATACAAGTTATGTTTTTTTCTCTATGATCCCTGAAGACAATTATACATTAATATATGTTTTATTGATTATGTTTACCTCATTTTCTTTACATACTTTAATTTCTTTAGCAACATCAAAGCAAAAGATGATTCCCTTCATTCTTTTTAAAACATTTTTTTTGGGGCATTTCAGCCTTTAATGGACAGAACAGCTAGATATGAAAGGGGAGAGAGAGGGGGATGACATGCAGGAAATCATCACAGGTCGGACTCAAACCCTAGACCTTCTGCGTTGAGGCATACACCTCTAAATAATGTGCGCCTGCTCTACCAACTGATCTAACCCGGCCACTCATTATTTAACTCTTAAATCCCTGTAAACTGATTACTACCACCTGATCTAACATAACATATTCTTGTTTCTGTAACAGTGGCTCAAAGAAAGTTTTTACTCTACTTCCTTCAGCATTTCATTTTCATAGACATTTTCTCATCTCAACTTCAGTAGTGGAGCAGTGCAGCAATAATTCTACCATAGCATCAGTGGTGGATAACATTATTACATAATTAACTAAATACAGGATTGATTTTAAGATTCTTTTATTTGTTTTTAAAGCCATTCATGGTCAGGCTCCCCAGTATATTTCAGAACTCCTCAGCCCCTACTCAAATTCCAGGCCTCTTAGATCCTCGAATCAATTGTTTTTAACTGTTCCTCGATCGAGGTTAGTGGGGAGAGGAGATTGTGCCTTTTCTGTGGCAGCTCCAAAACTTTGGAATAATCTTCCACTTTGTCTCAGATGTTCCCCCTCCATTGATAGTTTTAAAACACATCTCAAGACATATTTGTATTCAATGGCCTTTGGTTGCTCTTAGAGGTTTTTCAGCTATTTAATAATTATTTATTTTTATTAAATTATTTTAAAATTCTTTCATTCTTACATGTTGTACTGTATTTTCTTGCTTTTATTGCTATTTTATTTTATTTGTGTTATTTTATGACTCCTTTTGCTTTGATTGTACTTTAATTTAGTACAGCACTTTGGTCTTGGTTTTAAACGTGCTATATAAATAAACTTGACTTGACTTGACTAATGTCCAATGGATCACATACTAACAGTTTTTACAAACTGCTTGTACAAATATACATATCTTCATTTATACATCTACACCTATTAGGATTTAATTTGATGATACTTTTTCAATTAATCATTTGGTCTATAAAATGTCAGCAAATGGTTAAAAATACCCATCCCAACTTCCTTAAGTCCATGTGACATCTTCTAATGTCTTGGTTTGTCTGACTAACAGCCCAAAACCCAAATATATTCAGTTTACAATGATACAAAAACAGAGAAAAGCAGAAGATCCTAACAGTATTTGGCATTTGTGCTAGAAGATAGTGCTTTAACCATTAATCAATTATTAAAACAGGATTTATTTTCTGTTGATCAGCTGATTGTTTTTGTTTGTTTCAGCTTTAGTCACAGGTGTGACATTCTCACCATCAGGGCAGGCAAACAGGCATCTACAGGGAGTTTCTCTGAGGAGAAAGGAAATATAAATGACTGATTTACCATCAGGCTTAATAATCTGACACTGTCAGACTATAACAATTATAATATAACTGTCTTACTTGCTATTAAACCATGTTAAAGGTAAATTTAAATAACTACAGGGCTTTGAGGAAACATTATTCTTGGTTCAAGGAATAATATTTAATGTTTATTGTTATATATTATTAGTATTTTAACATTTATATTTTGTTATAGGGCACATACCTTTCTCTGTGGTACTCACACCCGATGCCTCAGCTGATGATCCTGCAGCTGTAACACATTAAATGACAACTGTAATTGTAATAATAGAATTGTCCTGAATATAATACTGAATCCTGAGAATAACATGTATTATTCATAAAATGCATTCATTATTGGTTATTTCAGAACAACATACAACTAAATATTCCTCAAAGTCAGACATTCAGACACCCTGCCACTGGCCAGTTTCCAGTTTACCAGTTTTTCAGTAGTTTTTACAAACTCAATTTCAGCTGCGTGGACTGAAGACAGGAGGAAGCCATGGTTACAGAGATCACAGAGGGAATCAGTGAGAAAACACTGTAATAATCTACCTCATACATTGTCTATCTGACTCCTTAGTGGAGCGTAGTATACATCAAATCAAAGCTTTACAAAAGACATTTCAACAGATTCATGTGAAATTATGTAGACAACATTAGCCAAATTCCTATCTGGCCTATACAATACAAGACTGATATTAATGAGCTCAACATGCACAAATTCAGTGGATCAAAAAACAAACAAGAACATGTGGCCCAATAAAAACAACTATTTTAAAGAAAAGATGTTTAGAGACTTTTAAAAACACATTTACAAAAAAGGACCAAAGTCAGCAGATTCATTAACAGCTTTACTTTAACTTCCAAAACATTTACCTCTGAAGTAATCTTTGTCTAAGTTAATATATAGGTTTTATTTTATTTTTTATTATGCACAAGTAAATGGAATTTGTTTAATTAGCCACCTCAAAAATTTAATTTTACAAAGTAGGAGACAAATTCCTTTCTTTTTAAGACGAGGGACAACTACCTCTCTGAAGCTTACATTGTTACGTTTTGTTGAGACTGTTTGAGAAGTGTTGATTCAACCCTTTGGTATGTTTGCTGTCATGGCCCCCCTACATGGTGTTGTTGCATTGCTTTATGCAATAAGCTGCTGATTTTCTAACCATATATTCATTATGTATTAATATTTATTATGTATTAATGTGACAGTTGTCTTCTATATCTTACCTTTGGTTCCTGAGCTGGTCTCTGACAACTTCTGCACCAGATCAGTCCTCTTCATCTCCATTAAAACCTCCCTGGTCACCTCCACAGACTGTTGACCGTAGTTCTCCAGCATCATAACCACCAGTCCGTCTGCCGTGTCAGTGCACTGCAGTTGTCTCCATGTGTCTGTCTTTGGAACGCTCCTCTGGAAGATCGTTAACTGCAGCAACCACTTGAATTTCTTTAGCTCCTCGGAACTCAAACCACTGAGTGTTTCCAAAAGCAGCTCTTTAACAGCACTCATTGTTGCCACCTGGAAAATTACAAGTATATGTTCATAGAGAAAATGTTCAATTATTTCCAGGCTGTAACTATCACTGTACAAATGAAGGTGGCATCTCAGTTTTGGTTTGTTTGATATGATTTTAAACCTGAATCTTATTGAATAAAAGCTGCCCTCTGCATGGTCAGACAGATATGACTTTGCTCACTTTGTGGATCAGTGCAGACAGGTGTTCATCCACAGAATGTTTTTCTGAGGAGAAATAAAAGAAATAAAAACAAGTAAACGGCATTAGGCATTACTGTTTTTAAAAAAACAAACACACAATACAAAGATGTCAACAAAGAATTACATTAAATATATTTTGTACACCAAATGATGTATTATGTGTCTTTTTTTCTCTACATTTTAAGTAATTATGAATCAATATTGATCATGTAAAGAGAACAAGATAAATGTATGTGAGATGTTTTGGCTTTGACTTTATTGTCTTACTTTTGGGTGCTGAGCTGCTGTCTGACAACTTCTGCACCAGATCAGTCCTCTCTATATTCTTTAAAACCTCCTTGGTCTTCTCCACAGACTGTTGGCCGTAGATCAGCACCACTGAAAACACTATGACCTGCCTGTCTGTCAGCATCAATGGGGGGACTGAGAAATGCATTTTGAACTTCAGGAGCTCTCCGTCTCTCAACCCTTTCAGTGTTTCCAAAAGCAGCTCTATAACAGACACCATCGTTTCCACCTGGTAAATTCAGAGGAAATGTTAATCGGGCAAAAGTGCACAAGGTGATGATGTAATTAATAATATTTGTCCAATTGATCTTATGTACCTTATGTCTATTTGTGTGCATTTCTTGAGTAACATCAAGGTGATTCACTTTAATCTTAAGTATTTTATTTTTATAAACAGGATTGTGACTATAATTTTACTTCCTGGGTGTATCTCTTTCAGAGACTATACTACAAAAACTGCGTTGAGCCTCTTAATTTTACAACAGAGATACTGTTTAACCAGTTGCACATTTTCTATATACTGTATATATAGCACATATTCGATATCTAATATAAAAAGAAACACACCAATTATTCTTATTCTTATTATTATTGTTGTTGTTATCATTATTTTTTTTTCTGTTTTTAAAATATTGTGAATTTCTCTCGCTGTCAAAGTTAGAAAACAAATCAAGAGAACAAACTATAGTATTATATTTGATTTGTATCAAATATAATAATATATTTGATTTGTATCATCAACAATAATCTCAAGATGAAGATGATTTTCTGTCTTCATCTACTAAATAAAAGTGTGTAAAGTCAGAGTGATGTGACATTACTCACTCTCTGGATCAGTGAAGGCTGCTGTTTCTCTGAGGAGAAAAGAAATAGAAAAACACCTATTAGTAATTTATTCTCTCAACATTTATATTACAAAAGATGTAATCCCAAAGTGACACGTAAACCCCCTATAACAGTAACATAATACTAATTAATTAATAACAGTTTTGTTATTGCAATATGCACAAGAGCTGATCAAACATTTTTTAGCCCGGCTGATATACATTCTTAATTTTACATAATACAATACATAATTTCACATATGTCTGTTCTTTGCCTTACCTTTGGTCCCTGAGCTGATGTCTGATAATCTCTGCACCAGATCAGTCCTGTTCATCTTCTTTAAAACCTTTTTGGTCAACTCCACACACTCATGGCTGTACGTCTCCACCATCAGCTCCACTGTGTCCTGTGTGTTTGCCATTTCCAGTAGACTCCTTGGTGAGAGTGGGAAACCTTTCTCCGATTCAAAGAGTGACTTGAATGTGTGAAGCTCCTCTGAACTCAAATCATTCAATGTTTCAAAAAGCATCTTCTTAGCCGTCATTGTTTCAACCTGGAAGATTAAAAGGACATACAGTATGATATAGTATATGCAGGATAGGATGTATGTTTGTGTGATCTACTACCATGATTGGAAACTGATGTATTTCATTTTTCCAGAGTTATTGACATGTGGCTCTTCTTGTTTGTATCACCAAAATTAACTTACATACTGTGACTGAATATTGTAAAAAAAAAATTATAAATATTATATTATAAACAATTATTTGTTCTGTTAAGGAAAAACCTGAATTCTTCAATACAGGGCCTGGGTCAATGGATGGTTTAAAATGATGTGACTCATAGACTATGGCTTTCACATTCACCCAATTTCAACTCAGTAGGACACCTATGAATGGGAGATTTTGGGCTGAAATGTTAGACAGCGCTCTTCACCACCATCATTAAAACACCCATCGAAGCAAGATCATTTGGGTGGTGTTCATCTCTCCAGCAGTCCTCAGCTTTAAAGTAGGGCTTGAAAGAATTTAGTTCTGTGCCAGGAAATCACGTTTATTAGTCTGCCTTCACACTGTCACATCGTCATGTCAACACAAGGGCTGAGATTTGGACAGGCAATACAAATCTAAACATGTTATGCATGAACATTTTAAAATAATATAAAATTAGATTAATGTAATGAAGAAACTAGGGCTGTCAGCGTATAGCATGCTACCCACTCAGGCAATGCACTATTTTGGAGAGTGCTACTTGCCGACCTGTGGATGAAACCAAATCCCCAAAAATTACTACAGCTCTTGCGAAATGGGTGGCAACTAACTGCAGACCTGCCAGCATCGTAGAGGACTCGGGTCTTAAACGTACTACGGTTGGCATGTTCTAACCTGTCTCGTTGCCGTCGAGGAGGACAGTAGTTTTCACGGATACACAGCCTGTACGACACGGAGAAAGCAGCCCAACTGGAACTGCTGCAAAGTCTCATTAACCGGTGATCACTGGACGTCAGTGAGTAATCAACATTATTTAGGAGTTACTAAACACTATATTGACTCTAGTAAGGATAGGGATTTTTAGTTTTTTAGTTAGGTACGTGGAGGAATTGTGCAATAATGACAGATTCACACATTTTTCTTTTGTTTACAGTAAATAAATAATTACAAATCTTAAAATCAAGTTCATAAAGTAACTTTCTTTGCATTCATTTGATTCCCAATCAAGATAAACTGGTAAAAATTGCTTTCGATTGTTAATATGTACTTAAAAACAGTTCTGAAATGCAAAATAATAGAATTTTAATCATGTGATAAAACATGCGATTAATCGCGATTAAAAAAATTAATCGTTTGACAGCCCTAGTAGATACATAACCTAATATGATCACTCAGTAGTTTTGTTGTTGCAGCAATACAAGACAAGCCATTGTTGGATAGCATGCCTTGTCAAATTTGTCTCCCTTTAATTTCTCTGTCATTAATCTATAGATCTATTAGTTTCTTAAAAACAGTCAATTTGTTTATATCATAGTTAAACACACTATTTTCATGTGGCACTAGTGCTTCCTTACAGCTCCATCAGAAGAAGCATATTTAATGATTTATTGGCACAGCAACATCTTTATGAAAAATACTTCTCCACAAGTAGAGCGGTAGTGGTTTGAGAAGTTTTTAATTATGTTTTTTTTGTTTTGACTCTTGGTTTAAATCTATTGTAACTTATCACTACAGCTGCTGTCCTGCACCAAGGAACAAACTTCAGAGCTACATTTTCGGCCTACAGTCTACAGGAGACAAGTAAATATCATTTTTCAGCAGAGGATTCCTTTGAAGATTATAGAAACATCTCCCAAAAGTTTGACAAAATATTATAAACTTTATATCATATTCACCTAAAATGTGATTATCAATTGTATTCACCAACTCAGTCTCAAAAACAGTGATTATATGAGAGGCACAACCCACGATATACACACTTCCATTAGACAGCTTTCTATAAGGATTTACTCACTGGCACTTCCGTTGTCTTGAGGTCATTGATTAGATATGACTCATGTTTATTCAGGATTTTGTAGAACATCTCTTTTCCTTGAACTCCACTGGCTTCCAAAGGCCCACTAAAGAGCTCCCTCATCTTCCCCTGAGAGGTAGGCAGAGCTCTGATTTTATCATAACTGTCTTCTTGGATGACATTTTCACTAAGGAGCTCATCCAAAATGGCTGGAATGTTGCTCACTTTCTCGATCAGCTTGATTCTATGTTTATCCACAAAGTGCTTTTCTGAGGAAAGAGGGAGAACATTATTACAATGACTGACTGGATTTGAAGATAACATGAAGCCAACTCGATACATTTATTTTGAAAAGAGGTTTTGTCACAAGATGCTAAACAACTTGCCGCTTTCTATAGGCTATTCAAAGTGTAGATGACTGACATTTATCAAATACAAAAAACAGACAATTCATGACTTGGATTTTCTAATAAAAGGACTTAAGATTCTGCAAAATGTATTCTGCCTGCTGCACAATATTTAGCAAAGAGACTTTAAACCCTTTTTCACAAGGTGCACCTCTATTTATTTAACCAGACAATGCAACCAACACTTATCTGTTTCTCTCTTGAGTCTGTACTCTATTTAGATTAGAACAAGTTAGGTCTTTTCTAAATACATAGTCAGGTTTCAAAGTCAGATTCTAGGTTTCCACACAATCTGATAAGTGACTGATCACAAGCAAATAACAACGCATTTACTCAGAAGAACACATCAAACTATGTGCACCCACCGTCTGCCATGGTATTTACACCAGTTGCTCCAACCGAGGGTCTCGCAGCTGAAACAAAATTAAGGGAAAATTGTATATGATTAATGATAGATTTAGTGTCTCTTTGACTAGTGTTTATGCATAGGCTACTACGGGTTTTTCCATACACACAGCAAACATATTTATTTATTTTTTATTTATTTAACCTTTATTTAACCAGGTAGGCCGTTGAGAACAGGTTCTCATTTACAACGGCGACCTGACCAAGAAAAGCATAAGCATACAAGACAATATATAATTTCACATTCAACATAGTACAAGAAAACAGAATACAATAGGCTACAAAGGTACAGATTAAGTAGGCAGTTCAATCCGTGAGTGAGGTGTAAGTAAGTCGATGGATATGCGAAAGTGGTATGGTGATAACATATCTATAACAATATACATGAAATAGACAATCTATGACATTGCTGAGAAGTAGTAAAGAGTCAGAGTACAGTTAGTGCAATATAAAATTGTGGTCAAGATAGTGTTGTGGATCCAATGATAAGTTATAGGCCTATATAAGTAGATAGTCTATATGAATGCAGTTAAGTCAATATACAGTTAGTGCAATATGTAATCAGTGATGTGGATCAGTAATAACACAGTAAACATGAACAGACAGTCTGTCAAAATGCTGAATATAGTAAAGAGTCAATATACAGTTAGTGCAAAGTGCATATGCTTTCTTTTATGGTAAAAAAAGAAGAGTTAGGTAGGCCTTCTACTACTTCTACTACGTGTGCAACTTCATTGACATCAAAATCATTAGTTCATTCATATTTTGTGATAATAATCAGAATTTACGAGGTAATGTCAAGTAACTATCAAGTGTAAAAAGTACAATATTGGCTTCATGTTTGTGTGTGTGTGTGTGTGTGTGTGTGTGTGTGTGTGTGTGTGTGTGTGTGTGTGTGTGTGTGTGTGATACAAACAGCAACGCTATCTCTATCGTAAAGTCGTCTTTGCCGTTTCATTTTGGCTTGTCAAAGAACTTTAGAAACACCTGCTGCACACATAGGCTTACTACTGACGTAAGAAAGGCATTAACACAGTAGTTACTGTATTAGCTAGTTAACCGTGTACACATTAATATAGCTTGATAGAAGGTTGAAACTATGAAAGTGAAAGTAATGTTGAGAAAAAAATGCCGTTTTACAAACCGCTTTAAAACAGCTTGTAGCTTCAGCTGTCATAAGTGAAGTCCGTCCAAATTTTGGGATAGCGGAAAACCATTTATAGTTTAGGTGAAGGACTCGAGTCGAAGTATGCTCCACCAAAGAATTTCTAATAAGACGTAGACGGGCTTTAGCTCCACCCTCGAATAGTTCTTCCCTTTCGCCCTCCTCTGTGGTTGCGTTCTATTTGTGGAAGAACGCTCATTCCAGACTCATGGAAGAGGTTTCATCATGCATGGAAGCGGTATATCTACGGTATTGCCAGACGGACGACAGAGGGCGGTAATACAACACAACTGCAGAGAAATGCGATAAGAAGTAGCAGAAGAAGAAGCTCCAGTATGTAACAACAACAAGCCAAACGCACACAGGTGACCTGATTTTCTGTAGGGTTTAAAGTTGTAGGTCATGTAACGTTAACTTGCATTCACAAATGTAATACACAGGCTGGTTTCATTCAGTTTTCAATGTTCAGTGTGTTGAAGTAAAATGTCTTGTTCTGAATTATTTTGCCAACCTCTTAAGTCGTAATGGTAGGGTACCAGCTAGCAGTGAATCTTCTTGATTAGCCTACAACTTAACCTCAAGTTTACATAGCTAGCTTAGCTAACAGTTATCGATGTGAATGACCAACGTGCATTCTCGCCCCTGGCACGTCAAATGAATATACACCTGAAAAAAGGCATGTATTGTGATTTGTGACTGTAAGTTATTATCTAGTGAGCTTAGCTTCGCTTTGTTACAATGTACTGCCAGCATTATTAATGTGGTAAAAATAAGGAAATTCGTCATTATCAAGGGAAAAGTGAAAAACATTGAGGTACTCTAAATCAATAACTTTATTGCTGCCAATTTGGTTTGCAGACAGATGCTATCAAGACACAGTTAACATAAAACCAAAGCAAACATAAAAAAGGATACAATGTCTGAATCCACAAGCAAACCCAATTAACCCAGATTCCATAAAATCAAAAGGCTGTAAAATTCTCAAGTCAATGGGAGTGAAACAGGCCTACTGCAAAACACACAAGGGATGATTTAGTCATTTTAGTGTAATCAGCTGCAACCCAAAAGCGTCCACCACATCTCACATTCTTAAACTCCCTGAACAATAGATATTCAGAGCTGTAACCAACGTAGCCCTATTCATTTCCTTGCTTCATTGCCAACATGATGTAGTCTTTTTTTAAGCTTATTTGTACTACTTGTAGCCTATTCAAATACATCATTGATTCCTGACAAAAAGATTTACTTTGTTATTTCTGTAATACATCTCCTACCTGACAGACAAGGTAACCTTTCTTTCAAAGATCATTTAATAACTTGTTGGCTTTTTTAAAAACTTTTTCAATAATGTTTTCTTTTCTAATCCACAGGAGTGTACCAGAAATGAGTTGTACTTTCCACCTCCTGGTTTCCCGCGGTGACTTCTACCATGGCCGGTTTCTGCTCTTGTCTCGACAGTCCCTGTTGCCCAGAGCGCTCAGCTCCAAGTCCCAGATCAGCCGCAGCCTGCAAGAGAGCTACAGGCTTCTGCAACTGCCTGACGAGGGACACAACAGTCCTGGTCAGGTGAAAGAGGCCTACTTGCGCCTCGCCAAGCTCTACCACCCGGACTCTGGGGCTCCGACTGCAGATGCAGTGTTGTTTGCTCGGGTTGAGGAGGCCTATCGTGCTGTGCTGGCACATCAGAGCAAGTCCAAGCAACCTGATGAAGGGAAGGAAGCGGAAGATGAGGATAAGTCCAGAGGTACAGCATTTCCGCACAGACACTACCTCAGTTTCGAGGGTGTGGGTTCGGGCACGCCCAGCCAGCGTGAGCGTCAGTACCGGCAGATTCGTATCGACCGGGCATCCGAGCAGGTTTTGAACTACCGGCAGAGGGAGCACGAGAGGGCAGCCGCTGCAGAAGGGATGCTGGTGGAACGGGACGTACGTCAGCGCAGCCGAAAGATCAAGATCACCCACGCTGTGGAACGGCTTGTGGAGGACCTGATCCAGGAGTCCATGGCCCGAGGAGACTTCAGGAACCTGAGTGGTGCTGGAAAGCCCCTTAACAAGTTTGAGCACAATCCGTACGCTGATCCTATGACCCACAACCTTAACCGCATCCTCATAGACAATGGTTACCAGCCACCCTGGGTCGTCACCCAACGAGACATCCGAGAGACCACTGCACAGATCCGAAACAGGTTATTGGAGGGGAGGGCCAGGCTTGGCGACCCCATGACCCCCAAAGAGAACAGCCAATGGGAGCAACTGTGTGCATCTGTAGAGGAGGAGTTGGTGAAACTTAACAAGACAGTGGACAGTTACAACCTCATCGTACCGATGCTCAACATGCAAATGGTTCACTTCAGTTTGTCACGAGAGATTGACCGTGCTGTGAAGGGAGCCTGCCAACACAGACTGGACCAGCAGAGAGAGAGAGAAAAGGAGAGAGAGAGGAGGAAGGAAGAGAAAAAAAGAGCCAACGCTGTAACTATGCCTAAAAATACCAAACAAGGCCTGATGTATTGGATGAAGCATTGGCTCAGATTAAAACACTAGAACTCTGAATCTAAGAGAACAGAAAATTGATTTGATGATAAGTGTTTAATTAGTTTGCACTCAAACCAACCATTACAGTCCAAGGGGCAATTATTTCAGACAGACTTGTTCACCCGCTTTTTTTTTTAAACACTCTGAATCAAAGTCAGGGACAATGGTGCCGTGCATTTAACTCTGTGTTACTACTGTTATTGTCCAGATATGCAGGATTGTCATCAGGTTGTTAGTGGAAGAGCAGTGTTGAGCAATCATGGTTGCGTGACTGTAAAGTGTGAGAAACAGCACGTGTTGATAAAGAAGCTTACAACATGAGGCAATTTTATGATACAAAGTCAGGGGCCCTGTAGAAAGGAATTTTCTATGGGCCCCTCCCCGCATTCACAGCTATTCATTCTAGCATCTTTTTGGGCCCTTCTCACATGAGGGCCCTGGGTACTCAGTCCCCTTTCCCCCCCCAGTCCGACACCCCTGTACAAAGTGTTTCTGTGAAATTACTGATCTGAAAATACAAACCCAACACTGTGAGTTTTGTTTGCTGTGTGACATTAAAAGTGAAGGTAAGTAAAAAATCTTGCATTACAGAGCTTTACATTTTAGAATGTGGGAAATGTTTAAATAGGTGAATGTCTCATTCTAGTCTGGCAGCTGGTCCAGCGTTGCAGGGTTGCAGATGACGATGGGCTCTTTGCTGCTCGCTCCGTTACTTGCAGCTTCCCTGTGCAGAGCCTGAGCCACGGCCCTGGGCGGAGTAATCACCTTGGTCCAGTCGTGGGCAATGTACTGATGGTACGGATCATGAGAGCTCTCCAGCTTCTTGGAGCGAATGTAGCTGAGCATGATGCCGAATGTGAAGAAGCTGAACATGCCAACCACCAGGATGATATACATCATGCCCTGAGACTGAGCGTGGGCCCGGGCTCCAGTCTGCGCAGCCGGCTGGGTAGTGTAGTTCTGAGGTATCTGTGGAGACAGTATACTGGTGCTGTTGAGGCAGTGCTGCAGGAAGGAGAGCAGGAGCGACTGCAGCTCGGTTGTGTTGATGTGTGACATTGCTGACCTCTGCTGGACACTCAGCAAACTGCAACTGAGGAGGAAGAGGAGATGTAAGAAAAAGATTCATGTCAAAGTAAAGATCACCGTACTTTATTTCTGCATAAATTACACTGTATTTCACTATTGCATGAGGTTGCTTAATCCATAACTGAATTATTCCTGCTAACCTGCCTAAGCACCGAAAGAGGCAACAGACAAATAAGAAAAAGATGATTTCTGAGTTGCAGATCACTGCACTCACAAGTTGCTGAAAGATTTGACATGTTTTCCTTCGAAATAGACTTTGATAGAATGAGTGCATATTAAGACAACAGAAAAAAAAGATGGAGGGGCCAAGTGAGAAACATAATCAACTGTCTGACTATCTCAGAGTGTGAGAAAATGAACGACATCTCACATTGATTTTAAATAAAACCCATTTATCCAGAATGAATCAATGAATATTGAGTGACACTTTAGAATGTCGTAATTTGTTAACATTACACATTGGAAATATATTCTTTGACTCCTACCTAACAAACTTGAGCTTGAACACTGGGTACACATATTGTCAGAGTTAGTTCTGGTGTTAGGAGAGTTGAGGTGAGGTAATATACAGTATAGAAATGGATTCCAACAAATTATACATGCACATAACTATTCAAGCTTTGTTCAGTAGAAATAAAAACCTACCTTTTCAATGACCTGGAATCAGTTCCTGCCGTGGTTGGCATCAGTAAGTCAGGTATCTCCAGTAGAACTAGAAGCAGCTGGTCTCAAACTACACCTTGAATAGAAGCTACATCTCCACCCCCCCCTTGTGCTGGTCATTATGTGCCCTCCTCCATGCTCATGCTTTTACGCAGAAGAGATATGCCGCATGTTCATCTTGTCAACACGTTTAATGAAAGGAGGAGGTCACAGGGCAAGGTGAAAAGCTCAGTATAGTGAGGCAGTTGCGCAGCATGACTTCAACCACTGTCCTGTACGGTGCAATCAGCTAAAATGAACAGTTTAGTGTAGATGAGCATGTTTGGATTTAGGATGTCTTTAAATCAGACCTCATTTAGGAAAGTTGATCTGGTAAGATGCCATGTAAATCATCAGAGAAATATGTCAAAATTGGCTTTATTATATATTATTTTATGATTGCATGTGAAAAAGTCTACCAACAAGCAATCAGGGACAAACAAATACTAAGAATAACTTAACAGTAGATACACTTTCCATCACGATTTGTGGCTCAAGACTGGTGTTTGAACCCAGTTTGTAAAGAGTGTATGTTGGTTTTAATCAATAATTGTCTCCAATGTTCTGAATTTGCAGTAAGAGGAGAAGGAGGCGCCGGTGTCGGGCTGCAGCAGGAGAACAAAGCTGCTTTCAGACTGGAGGTAGTTTGGACCGTCTGCCACCCAGCTCCGACTAGATTGAGTTACAACACAATCACCTCCAAATGTCCTTTAACTCACTGTGTGTGTGTGTGTGTGTGTGTGTGTGTGTCTCCATACTTATTTCTTTAGTGGGATTGGCAGGCACACGCAAAGTCAAGAGATCAATGTTTTATTTTCTCCATTAAAAGTATATTTTTAAAAACACAAACAGAATTTGCACAGGAAACATCACAGGCAACATCCAGTAAACATATTCAGTTCTTCAACAGTGAATCGTTGTCAAAGTTAACACCAATTAAGTCATTTGTTTCAGAGGCAGCAAGGGCAGTGGACAAAAATGATTTACAAAAAACTTTTTTTTTTCAGATTAATTTACAAAATTGGACAGCCATAGAAAAGCACAAATACATTTAGATGAACTAAACGGTGTTTCTGCCTGTTGACACTGTTAAATAAAGACATCTTGCTTATGCTTAACACTGAGTGATATCAATATTATGATTCACTTGCACATTAAAATCTCAAGATACAAAGACACTTCTTAGATCCCCAGCAGGTCATATTAATGACATTGAATAATTCTCATTTGGTATTATTAAGACATTGGTTAAAATTCAGAACTAAGAGCAAATAATTTTTTTTAAATTATGGTAAAAACATGATTTTGTTTTTTTGGCATTTCAACTTCTGTTGTGTGGTTAAACGGGATGCAATAAAAATGAGTTGCTACAGAGGCCATGGGTTGCATTACACCCAGCATATTTACACTGTACACACTTCAGCCCAGTAAGACGCAGTTTGCCCAATGCAAATTCCCATCGACACTATAAGTCAATCATTTGATCAGTTTATCAATAGAAAATGAATCAATAGCCATTGAGATAGCTGTTTGATGTTTGGCTCTGGTAATTAAATTTTGTATAGACTAAAAATAAATATTCATTATTTAAAGAATGTTAATTTTATGATTAATACTTAAGTCATTCAATTCCATACATTGAAGGTTATTTATTTTCAAAAACCTTTTTAAAAAAAAGTCTTTTTTTCACAAATCCCCAAACTATCAAGTGTAAATATTTTAATAACGAGGGAAATCTGCCATCTGCACCATCCGCTTGTCTTTACAGTTGATCATACAGGTTGCGTGTACGACTGAGTGACCAAGGCATTCAAAAATCCACCTGTTTTCCAGTAGTTGTGTCTTTGTTAGCAAACCAACGGTACAGTAATGAAGCTCGACTCTTGCAGAGATCTTTTTACCTGGTGGATACAAAATGGAAAAAGCCAGTTAAAGAGGAAGACATTCTTTCGTACATGTCATATTACCACATTTTCCTAAATCAGATGTTGTGCAAGCCAGTAAATCTGTATAATGGTGAAAGATAAAATCTAACTCACCGGTAATGTTACTCTATCTGCACCCCGTCACAGTTGTCTTTTGATTCTAACAGCCTGGAAATATAAAAAGAAAGTGTTATTTAGATGTGAGAAACAGCATGGGGGGGGAAAAAAAACAAAAAAACCTTTTTTTCTGCTAAAGCAAATTGATTGTGGTTAAGACAATTTAAAAATAATAATTTGGTCCAACAATCATATACATATAGTATACTGTAAATAATGTATGGCATTATTTAAGACCCCTGACCCCAGTGTGCTGGTTAAAGGCTTAAAGATGAATCTGAAATGAATCACCTTAGTAAGTCATCACATAAAAGACAAGTGACTCACTGTGCCTGAGCCTTGAGAGCTTTACGGGCCTCCCGACCTTCATGCTCCTCCGAAATCTTCTTGTAACAGTAGACCAGAACCACAATGAGCCACAGCTGCAGAACCACAATCAGCACGTACATTACAATCTCTGAGATCACTGCTGTCAGCTCGCGATTGGCTGGGAAAGAGGAATCCAATATAGCATTACAAAGGAAGCATGTCCACCAGGTCAAAGACTGTGTCTTCTGTGCAGACCTTTACAAACATTTGACGGTGTAGCTGCTCTAAAGTCAAAAATCATCTCAACGGTTGAGATAAGCCTGAACACGCAGAGTCAAAGTGTTCCATCGCACAAGTTTACTGGCAGATAGTTCAGAAGGACTTCTACTAAAAATAGTATCTACTGTGCTTTGGGCCCATTGTTGCATGTTTCACAAATCCATTTGAACTTAGATGGTTTCATTAAAATAACTGTTCAAGGCCCAACAAGGTAAAATTATCCAATATTTCACAAAAAAAGCAAAGATGAAAGAAAAGTAGGAATGTAGTAGGACTTTCCTATTTACAACCCTCCCCCCTGCCTTACCTACAGCCACCACGTTAAGCTCGAACTCTTTCTCCACGGTGACGTGCTCGTCATACTTGGGCAGGAAGAGGGTGCGGAAGATTGTGCAGCGGTATGTCCCCGTGTCATTGAAGGTGACATTATTAATGTAAATGGCTCCTATCTGAATATCGCTGTTGTTTGATCCATGCCAGGCCAGACGCTCGCTGAAATCTTCATTGAGGATGCTAGCACTGGGGTGGTCATAGTGGAAAATCTGAGAGATGAAAACAAATGAGAATTTTATGAATATTCTTGAAAGTCAGGGAAGGACTGAAGAGCATGTAACATACGCTCTTTTAGAGTACCTGCTCTAAAGGGATACTCTATATACTATAACTTCTTTTTATATAGTAGGCTTCTGTAGTAGGCCCTGTTACAACCCCTCCCTTTTCTGCCTGCTGTTGGCTTCTCTGGTTTTCCTGGCTGAGCTGGCAGTATGGGAAGGGTCGTTAGTTAATTGGTGAACACCTGGGTAGGCCTCAACCAAGACTATTTGTACAAGTAATGTCTCATTGTTCTGTCTCTGCCTTCTCCTAGACCCCACATCTTCTGGTTTGGGTTTGTTTGATCTCCTTTGTTACAGATGTCTTTTATCCACACATCTTTCACTCACCCACACACCATTTACACTACTGATACCATTGATTCCACATATGTTATGATTCTTTTGTTAGTAGTTCATCTTGTTTCGTTAACAATTAACATTTAATTGGCACTTTAACCTGTCTGGTCTCCCCTCTTTGTCACATGCGTTGAGCCCGTTTGTGACAGGCCCTAATATACATTTATTCCTTAGTAGTTACAAAAGAGACAGTGTGTCACGGTTTCAGCAGCAGGACCCAAATGCAAGACTCTTTCAGGCAGATGTGCAGAACTAACACACTTTATTTTGACTCTACAACTTACAAACAAACAGGACTCACAGGAACAAACGGCGATGAACCGACAAGAGACAAAGGAACAGAGGGGTGTAGAAAAACACAGACCAATGAACAGAAATGGATTGGACAAGACGGTGACAAGCAACAGGTGAGAGCAGAAACGGAGGGAAACTAACAAGACAATTAGGAACAGGTGAGAGCAGAACTGGAGGGAAACTAACAAGACAGGAAGTGCAGACCAAATAAAGGGATGGGCGGAGACAAAGACACATGACAGACAGGTAACCACAGAACACAGCAACAAGCACAAATCACAACACAATACACAAAATGGCCACAAGAGTGGCACACCGGCAGTCAGTCACAGCCGGATCCTGACAGTGTTAGAAGTGTTCTTCTAAAACAGAAGAACTACAATATTTTGTTCACATGTAAATAAAAACATTGTTTAAGGTCTACTTGAGTTAAATGTAGAAGCTAATTTAAAAGAAATGTGTTATAGTGTGTGTGTGTGTATGTATATGTATGTGTGTGTGTATATATATATATATATATATATATATATATATATATATATATATATATATATATATATATATATATATATAAAAAATGTACAAGCTAATGTATTTAATGGCTGCCTCAAAAAATGTCCAGGTAACAGCTGTGCAGTTTTCATGGAGAGCTGACAAAATACAAGTACAAAAATGTATTAGTTAATGACTTCAGATTAAAACAAGGCCTACTAAAATGTACTTTCTTCTTCCATGACTTTGATAATACTTTATGGCACAGTTGCTTAAGGCACCTTCATAGTAGAAGAAAGACCCTTTTCAATCACAAACCCGAACTAGATTTAACCGTTCCATCAAAGACTTTTTGGAGGACTCACATTCCTGAACTCCTCCTCTCCCAGCGGTTTGAAGTGCCAGTCTACAGTGGCTCGGGCAGACACCTCCTCTCTTTTCTTACAGGAGATGCAGCCCAGCAGGAATCCTTCTCCTGCCACGGCTTCAGTCAGGGAGTCCACCTCCGCACAGCCGCCGTGACACTGAGACACTGCAGAGGGAGGGGAAGAAGACACAGAAGTAGAAAGAAACATTTTATAAAAAAAATTAAAAATAAAAAAAACAAAGATGCAAGAGGGGAGAGAGATAGGAAAGGAAGAACATGCAAGTGTATTATCATAGTGACAACTTTTCATTTACCATTTAGACTTTGTCTCACTTTACAGGAAACGTGTTCAAATTAGGAATAGCATCAGTAGCACCTTTCAACAACAAAGCAAAGTGCTAAACAAGACAAACAGGCATTCATAATAAAAAAACTGCAATATATTGTATAGTATATATAAATACTAGTTTTTAAATTATTAGTCACAATAATTAGGCATTTAAGAGAGAACTTTAAGTTTTCTGTAAGACAATAGTTCATGTCTCTAATAACCGCTTCCCCTTTTCTCTGATTAAATCTTCTATGATGTGTAAGTCTCCTATGATGAAACTAATGTGTCTGAGATTTTCATTTCATCTACAAATTTGTATTCAAGAACATGTGTATTAGTCTTATTTAGTGCTTTGGGAAAGGCATGGGCGGGGAAATATCTATTTGGAATGCATATGATTTAAATTAGTCCAATAAATAAAGCTTAAATCATGCTAACACATTGGGTGTTCAGAACCTTAGGTGTTTTTATAAAAATGCACTTTATAGTCTAGGTTATTAGTGGCCTCTCTTATGGTGATTACAACTTTTTATTACATTATATGCCAAAGCTCTGAGGATCCTGGAAAGAAACACTTTAAAATGTGCAGCTTCAACCACCAACATTAATAGTTTCTCATAAAGACAGGGACATAAATGATTTTGGACTTACCGAAAAGATTGACGACGACTAAAAGAGACAAGTGGCATATCATTTCTGCTGGAGCAACTTATGGCCAACTGTTGAACAAAATATTGAACTTTCCTTTGACGTAAACCTGCAGAGAAATATCTGTGGTGATTAAGATTACATTACTGAGATAATGCCTCTTGATCCCTGAATGATTCCATAACCTTCATGACAGACCAGTTCAACATTTGATCCAGAGTGCCAGTCCATTTAGTGCAACAATCTCGCATTTCATAAAAATCAAAAATGACTGAGAGCTTTCGAACACAGAAAATGTTTACTAAAAACCTTGAGTCTCCGTGCGTTCTTCGCAGTAGTTTTAAGTCTCCCCTGCAATCCAGTCTGACTTAAAGTCCGCTATATTTAGAGTGTGTGAATCCAGGAGACGTTGTGAGTGTTGAAAGCCAGCAGGAAACCTGAGACCTGATCCATGACTACAGCATGACCGTCTAAAGTCAGACTACAAACATGTTTCTTCTTATTTATACTGTAGATTGACAAAGGAAAGTTCTCAACTAGGAAAAGGTTTCTACATCCTAAAATAATTATTTTCTTTTTTTTAGTGGTGCTTTTTAAAAATTAATATTTAAGTTATTATGCAGGCGTTGGTCATTAACTTTGCTTGCCTTGAGATTATCTTTGCCTCAATGTATTCATACTGTTCTATGCAGTGGCTTTTATACTCATTTTTTATTAAAAAAAAAAGAAGCTGCAGGTCTGGCATGCAAAATAATCCCTGACATGTTTTGTTAAACAAATTCTTTCGGACAAACACATGCAGAGTGGAGCAAACAACCATGCAGGGCTTAAAGGGATAGCTACCTTGAAATGCAATATGTTGCTTTTATGTTTGTCTGTAAATAAATGTATAGAACGTGTATGTGTTTATGTTTATACCATTGACTGTATATTGAATATTAACAGTCTATGGTTTATACTTGCTGCACACCTAATCGCCCTTCGGGGACACAAATGAAGTTGAAGTTGTAAATAAATGCTCTGTTCTCCTGTCCCTCTCCATAGGTCAGAGGTCATGGTCAGCTACAGAACCTTGCAGCTGGCAGGGATTCAGTTCTTTGCTCAAGGGCACTTCAGCAGAGAAGCGTTTGCTCCAGTGTTTTGAAATTAAGGTTATTAAAAGCGTATGTTAGCATCTCAGTGAGTCAAGCAAGGCTATGCTATTGAGGGTTTTTTGAGGATTTCACGCTATTTTTTACGAAGTCAACTGACTTCACCTGGTGGGTTGGGTCCAAATCTCTCCCTGTTTGAGACTAAAATGCTCTAACCAGCTGTCTATCTAAAGGTTTGAGTTTAACTTGAAAGCTTTTCTAGTTTAAAATATACAGTAGATGCTAGGGAGTGTGTACATTTTTATTTTCACCAAATTGAGTCTAAGCCTGTAAATATTTTTGTTATTCAATTTCCGCCATATTGAGTTTTAGTTGTAGTTATTTGATGTCCTATTTTTTATTTTATTGTATTGTAAATTACGTTTGAGTGACCTGGTGAGGTTTCACTATAAGCCCCCCCACGGGTTTCTGACCTCTCCAGCACACACTTTCTCTTTCCATGTGAAAGACATATGTTATGATTTATGCTGTATTATTTTCTATGAATGTGTGCAAAACAAGAAACATAAACCTACTGAACATTATGCGTGAGCTAAGCACAGTCACTTTGTCCTCATATTTGTCCACATATATGGAGTTAAGGAAATGATCTATCGTCGACTCATTTTCTATTATACTTTACTGACTTGTCACTATCAAAATTATAGAAATGCACGCTTCATTTTATCTTCTGTTTTTTCATCTGCTTCTTGTTTTTTAGCCACCGCAATCTAACTCAATGTGCTAAACTAACAATTAACATTCTTTTTTCAGTCTTGTTTGGTGAATCTTTCATGATATGTACTATTTATATATAATTTGGTATCAATAACTACTGATTTTCCTCTCAGGGTGCTGCGGCAAACTACATTCATTTATCATATCAATAAATCGTTTAACCAATAATTCCATTCCCTCTAGTTCTTAACTATACTGTATCGCTTCTCTTCTTATCAGTTTGATATCTTCCATTAAAGGGTCTGACAATTAGTCAATGCCAGTTGGCCGGTCCGAAAAACAAGGCCACTGTCAAGGCTAGGCTGACATTGACCGAAGGCCTCAACTTGCGTGCTGATGACATTGACAAACAGATTCACGTGGTCGGTACGGTCAGCGTGTTGACGTGATGAATGTAATGAGTTGTTTTTCTTTGGGAATGCCTTGTGACATGCCAGTTCACATTAAACATGTAAATGTATACTCTGAGACCATACATACATGTTGAGACCATACATACATTAAAAAGATGCACAGTGTACATGGGTAGGATACAAGCTGTGTGTCTGCCAGTTTGGCTGTGTGTATGTGCTTGTGTGTGTTTGTGTACTTTGGCTGCGTTAGAGGTCACTGATGTTGTCATGTGATGTAACCAGATGACACAGTGAAGCACTTGATAAGGGTCCTTGGCTCTTTTAACCTTGTGGTAGCCTGAGAATGATAATGACAATAAAAATCAGCCAGAGCAATCTTGAGAATTTGACACAGGGTGAAAGAAAGCCCTTGGGTTGGCACACACATGAGGGGGGAAATTTCAAGGAAATGTTGACATATGATAAACCCTGTGTGTGTGTGTCTGTGTGTTGTGTATATGGGGTGGGTGGGCTGCACCTCTGTCACCCTACACACGCATACACACAGTGAGTGACACAGCTTCTTTCTCGCTATGCTGGTGATGTTTTTTATTTTTAGCACAGATCGAGTTTCCAGTCCCCCGATTCAGCAGCCTGAGGTGCTCAGCAACACAACTCCCTGTATCCTGGAACCGCTTATTGCCCGCTTGGCAGCATATGTAACACAGATGCGGTTGGTTCTCTGTTTTGAAGTGGAGTCGGTGAAGTGTTGATTACAGGAGTTACAGGGACTGAGGAGACGGAGGATGCCTGGAAAACCTATGAAGATTTTGAAAATGCCAAGTCATTGTGATGCTCATCCATTGATTTGAAAGGATACAGAAGCAACTGCTGGCTGAAAAGCAAAACTGACAGGCAGGTAAAAGCAAATTCATTACAACAAAAGATGTGCATATTTTCAGCATATATGTTGTTTAATACTGTATATTCCTTAAAAAAAACAACTGAAATGATAACTCTTTGACTTTATTTCTATCAGGGCTTTGAAAGTTTAGTTGTTGAAGTCTGTCATAATGTGTCTTTTTTTAAAAGTCTGGTACATTGAGGGCTCAAAATTATGGAAATAAGATTGAATCATGCAAAGTATGTACAAGTGATGGGGTGTGGGAATTAGAAATGAGATAAAGTTGAAGTAGTACTCCATGTGCAGTACACTAAAACTGTTAGGTTCTTTTACATCCACAAGAGCTTAAACTATTAGTCAATTAATCAATTAGCTGATCAACACAAATCTAAGCTGCAATTATTTTGATAATCTATTCATTATTTAAGTTCTTTTTCAGGCATAAATGCCTAACATTGCTCGTTCCAGACTCCCAGTTGTGAGGATTTGTTGCATTTCTTTGTGTTATGCAATAGTAAACTGAATATATTTTGGTCGTTCGTTGGACAAAACAAGTAATTTGAAGATGTTACTTTGGACTTTAGGAAACCTTGATGGACATGTTTTACCATTAACACAAATCATAATTTTCTCAATTAATTGGAAATGTTGCAATTATTTCCCCAATTAATCTGAAAAATAAATCAACAATGAAAAGAATTACCTCAAATCTACAGCATTTCAGTCATGTAATTGTATGTTATTTGTTTCAGCATCAGACAAGGTGACTTGATCATTGGCCTTGTTTACTGTGTATGTCCTGGAGGAGAAGATATCCAATCTCTTACATGCTGCATCCTATAATAGTTCATGACACCATATGAAGCGATGCTGCTGCAGGAGGAGAGGGGTGAGATGAATATGCCTATTTGCCATACACACTATGCCACACTGCCTTTTTGTTGCTGCTAAAAAGTTCCATAATCAATTACTTTTTTTTAAAGGGAACTCTGCCTAATAAGGACTCACAAACCTCACATACAGTTTAATTGCAATTTAGTGAGGTAAATGATGAGTTATCAGGCTGCAAATAATGACTGCACATAACCGTTTTAGACACAAGGGGTCGCAATGTTTCTGTTCGTTCATTTTGGTCACATAATCAGCTCCCTTCAAATTAACTCTGAAATCTGTGGATTTACCTGTAGGTCTTGTTGCTCATCGTGTACTGAGAAAACCTGTTGTGGTGGCTTTCCTACGAAAATACAATAACCGAAACTGTATGGGACTGCTTCATTTGTTTCTCTGTAACTGCAGGCCCAGTTCATGCATGCAACGTGGTCGATTTGTTTTAACTTAATCGTAATATTGTGCAAACGTTCGCTGTTTTTTGGTTGTTTGATGTAAACGCTTCCCTTCTTCTCTCGCCACATCCTCTGGACAGTTATTTTCCCGGACTGTACCACAAAGTTTGTCTGAGGGGTGGCCGTTTTGATTTGCTGATGGTTGTGTACATTTGATTACATATTAATAAACGTGTTTTTGTTTTTATAATATGTAGAATGCCGATATTTGGAGTGTTCGTGGATTTATGTCGTATAAAAATACGTAGCAGGGACAATACTTTTCAAGATGAGACTTCTCGTTACCCCCCACCTACTCGGCCGAGCGACTGGCGTTCCTTTTTCACTTTTCGACACAAAAAACTATTGTCTGTTACTTTAAAACCAAGTTAGTACGCCATTAATGCTAAGCTAACTTTGGTTGTTAGCTTTACATTTAGTTTAATAACAGTGTTTTGTACCGGGGCGTATAAAAGGGAAAATGAAAGACGTCGGCGTGGTACTTTATCTGCTGGAAGTTAAAGCCTTCTAGCCAGATAGTCATCTTTTGTGAGCTGTCGGCCTTCAGAGGCCGGGGGACTAAGGTCGCTATTACTTGGCTGTGTTTAGCGTTAGCTGGCTAAAGGCTAACTGTTAGCTGCAGCCGGCAGATGCGTCTTTACGCAGCTAAGAATGTTGATGTGTTCCTGTGAAAAAGTGGATTTTAACATTACTTCCCGCACAGTCGCTCGGCTTGTTTTCGAAGCCGAGCAAGATAACAGAAACGGAGGAAACTCATCCAATGGGAGGTAGGAGTTCCAACTTTAGTCTTCCCAGGCTGCAGCGTTTTATTCTGTGCAATTATATTAAACCCGATTTCATTCTGAAAGCCTGTTATTCTTCTGTGTTTAACTGCACGCAATAAAGTCGTGCCAACAGATATCAGTGGTTTGCGGCGTTTCACATAACTGCAGTTCATTCAAGTGCTGCGTTTCTTAAGCCAAAATGAACAGAGCAACAACAATGTTGAGTAATGGACTTGATATCAGAAGAGCAGCTGTTCTTCAACACTTGCTTCACACTGCAGACATGTATTTGCTTGTTTGTGCCGTAGTGTTCCGCGTCTGAAATGGCTGTGGTCCGTGTGTAGTGTTGTGCGATTATATCTTGACGTGGCCTGTGTTTAATGGCAAAAACGATCATACTTGTGTGGACCAAAGAGTGAAGGCTGCACGGGGATTATGGTGGATTACTGTGGACAAACAAATCTATGCCAAGATTGGTCTTGTTCAAACAGATCACAGCAAATACTGTCGGACGTGCTTGGCCCTTGCCTTGGAAGTGTCTGCTTTGAAGGCAAACAATGGAGTGACATACACACACAATCCTTCCCTGTTGCAGGACACATCTGCAGTATGTGTTTTATGTAGTTATGACCTTGATAGCTTATAGTGGCAATTAGTCAATGTTATGAGCTGTATGAACTATGTATTTTCAAAAAGGTGTTGTCTGTGTCTGCTACAGTGTCCGACAGTTGCTGTGTGAGATCGTGTGTTGTTCTTTGTGGACTGTTTTAGGACCAGCTGTGTTTTTGTAACTCCAAGGTTTGGAAATTCATGTTCTTGGATGGAGTACCTGCTATTTTGCCCAGCGACTGAACTGTATGGGCTTTCCGTGCGACACACAGGGGTTCAGTTTTTCTCTTGGTGTTTATTCCTGTCCACTGATAAATGCACAGTGACTGGTGTGAGTCAGCCGGTCCCATGTTCACCCAGTTTTGGCTATTTCTGAGTTACTTGAAGGGAGAAAATCTTAAAATATGGAGCTATAGTGATTATCAATTCTCCAAACCTATGCAAAAAAATACACGTGCTATATATATATACACACATACACACACATACATTCTATTGATCGGCCCTCTAATGGGAACAGTAATTCATAGAATATGATACCTCATATTCCCAGAACTGGCAAAGCAGACAGTATCAAAGACCAGACAGCAATAGCCCTGGTCTTGCAGTCATTTGTTTTTGTGGTAAAAACATTTTTGAAAAGTTGCAGTAAGTCAGATGTAGGCCTGCCTTTTTGAATGCAAAGTTTCTGCTCTTGTCACTCCTCAGGTAGCTACTTCCAGACACAGATCTGTCTTTGTCTGAGACTTCATCTCATGCAAAGATGAGCCTGATTATTCCAAATGCAGGCTTGAAGTCTGCCAAAGGGAAGAGAGCAGGGGAATACTGAAGAAAGAGAGTGACACCAGACAGTGCAAGAGGTGCTGAGGAGGAAGGGGTGAAGCTCATAAGCTTAACACAGAAAAGGGACGACGGAGCATTAAGTCACTCTTTACCAACATAAATCCAGATTGAACAACTGGAAATGGATTGCCCAATGAACACAAATTAAGAAGGCCTGTGAAATTATGTGACACACCCCCTCCCAGCTTCCTGTTGCATCGTTTGCACATCTATAACGGTGTTGACTTGTGAAAAGCGGTTTTATCTCTTGGGAAATGTTTACTTACCCAACACCTCACAGAAAATATGGAGACTACTGAATCAGTTTTACTTTAGGATAGTGTTACTTTATGTCAGAGTTGATTTGCCCGGAGGGACTGTTTATTGTGTTTACCCATCCTGTATCTAAAATAAATCAAACACAAGCATGACTAGACCATCTTGGTCTGTCATCATGGGTCAATCTTAACTTTAAAAATGCAACAAGCCCTTGTTGGTGCCCTTGATTTGACTGAAAAGCTTTGAAGATGACTATGTCCTCTCCGGTGGGACTAGAAGGCATCACTCTGGCTCAGCCCATTCCGGTTCCAACGCTGACTATCCTGCCACCATCCTCTGATACAGAGTCCTGGTCTCGCTCACCTAGCCCCAGACCTTCACGCTCTAGCCGCCATGGTCGATCCCACCGCAGCAGGACCCGAACCAGGAAATGTAATGAGGAAGAGCAATGCTGCACTCCTAAGCGACAATGGTGCAAAACACCGCATATTGTAAAAGAGGAAACTGCAGAGAAGGGCACCATTCGACATCGCAGCCCCTCACCCTCTCCCTCTGTGGCCAGTCAGAGAGAGGGGGAAGAGCAAGGTCAGGACAGCCCATCACAGGACCACCTCCTGCCGCCGTCTCGCTCCTGGTCTCATAGTCCCTCTCCCAGCCGGCGCTCCCGTTGGTCCCTCAGGAGCCTGCTCAGCAGAGAGACTGACTGGGAGAGCTGCAGGTTAGTGTGCTGGAGTCATCCCTAAATAAACCAGCCAAAGATTAAAGAAATTATGATGAAAGAAATAATGAAATAAAGCGCTAGTGTGCCGCATTCCTTCCTTCCTTCATTCAGTTGACAGTTTTCTCTTTGAGGATGGGCTCACTCATCTTACAGCACCAGCACCTCATAAGGTTCAGTGGCTTAAGCAGAGCAACCACACCGTCAGCACTATGTTTGACTGTCTCATGGGTATTCCACGCAATCGGCTTTGTAAAACCTCAGCCAATTTGCATTCAGGCCTTCTGAGGCCAGATTTGGCAGCAATGACTGACTGGAGTGAGTAGCCTCTCATTTGTGCTTGTTGGTTGGGAATAAAAAAGCCGTACATCTGACAGATTTACGCTTAGTCGACTTTTCTCAAATGCTACAGAAGGTCAACTATTTTGGATCAGGGTGGAGTTAATTAGCTAATGGCTAAAACTATTGAGAACAGATTACACCGTTAAAATCCTGACTATGTTGAGTTGATTCATGGTACACTATGACGTTATATAAAAAAAGCAGGCCACGCTTGGGTGGTTGAGTTTCAGTGATGTACAATAAATGTCCTTGCTATTCTGAACTAAGAAAACATACATACTTCATACAGTATGCCCTGCAATTGATTGTTATTTTAAAAGAATAGTATACGCTTTAAAGAAGGATGACCTGATAAAATAAGAGAACGGCAAGGTTATTTATACTGTAAACAAAGAAAGTGAGACGGCTGTTGTGGCAATGAAGAAGAACAGAGCTGGGTCACAGGGAGCTGGAGGCGGGGTTCATGCGCCATTTATCCTTCCTCTGAAGCATGACATCACTTTCAGCCAATGGGAACAGGCTCTTAGTCTGATGATGTCACGCGAGCCCAATCAGGGGAGGTTCCGGGGACCACTGCAGAGGGTGATCCTCTCTTGTGCTCCATATGAACAGCTGTGCCCTTGTCCTCTTTATTTACACCTACTTTTATTGACACAGTTTAGGGCTGCAACTAACGATTATTTTCACTGTTGATAAAACTCTGAAAAATGTTGATCAGTGTATTCCAACGCCCAAGATGACGTCCTCAAATTTCTTTGTTTGTCCACAACTCAAAAATATTCAAATATTCAAGTAATCCATAAATCAGATAAACGCGGAAAGAAATAAATAACCCTATTCACACTTGGCACTAAAATTAATCTTTGGTCATCCAATCCTGCTTCAAATTTAAATAAATGATTGCAAGAAAACCACACTGAGGACTTTGACTGAAGTATTTGTACAGCATGACAGGCTCTCCAGACACAGTTGATTTACACTTTTCAAACAACTTGGACAAGACTGTAACATCTTCCCCAAAGGCGAGCTGCTGTGCTGCCATGCGGCCTTATGGCAAATGTTTATTTTTCGTGTTTAACAGTGGAAAGCTGACACAAATGCCACTCGAGATGCATTGAAGAGTCGTTGTGAACAGTCTAAAGTAAATCTTCTCATCATTGACTCGATCAGTTCATTGAATCTCATCATGTCAGTGTGGACAAGGCATGCCATTACGAGTTCTTCATTTGTCTTCCTTATAGAAACTTATTGCAGCAGCTCACAGTCTATGATCATTTTCAAATATCGTTTGGTATTGAGAAGAGCAGGAATTATGGTTGAGAAAAGGAGGTCCTGCCAGTGTGTACTACATAGTCTTGGTAGTCTTGTAATAATTCTATAGTTACCATATAGTGATTTTATAAGTATTATAGAAACTTGTGTTCTAACTTTTAAATAAAGCAGTCTCCGATCTACTTTAAACACTGCAAGGCCAGGTCTAAAGACCCCTGTTGACCTATTCGGACTGTTACAGTATTGGTCTGAAAGATGTACTGTCTGAACAGGGCCTATATGTATATCATGCCTTAAAACCAGGCCTGCTATAAAAGGCACCTTAGACAGATTGTTGCACAGCAAATTACTAAAGGAAGAGTATCCATAGAAGATGTATCAGAAGAAGAAGTAGGACGGTATACTTCATTAATCCCGCAAGGGGCAATTACATTTTTTCACTCTGTTGTTATATACAGAATATTCACGCACATAGGCCCAAATACAGGCACAAACAGGTCCTAGACGCATGCATTATGTATGGAGAAATGTCCGAGTGAGTGGGCTGCCTCAAAGGATGGCGCCCATAGCAGTGATAGGATTCAGAGAGGACACCAAAAGATCTTAGTTGCTAAGCTTGTGTGGCTGTAGCTTCTAAACAAATGAGATGTCAGAGGTGGCTTAAATGGTTTTCCTGTGTTTTTAGTTGTATCTTCTGTGCCTGTCAGTTTCCACCTTAGTCAATTGAGGCATTTTATTTGAGAACATCTAATTCAACCCAAATATCTTTCTTCTTGACCTTGGCCAGAAATGACAAATCTGCTAGTGTGACTACTCGCAGTACAAGGGCACTGATGAAACGGTCAATATCTTTGTATGTTCTATGTAAATCTCCAACACAGTGACCCGCTGACTGATTGCGATTGATTGTAAGTGTGACCTCTCTTTATTTTCCTGCCACACTGTATCGGTTCAGCTTTGACTTTTCCTGGTTCACGTAGTCTACATAAAGTTTAGTCTAAATTCAGTTGAGTGTGTTTACATTCACTCTGTCTGATTATCAATCCACTTGTGGACCTGATTTCAGACTTTCTTCTAGAGTTTATTTCACTGTTGCTGGTCAGTATCTCATGGCCAGCTCCATTGTATTTACTTTGAACCTGTTTTTTTTGGTAATGATCTTTTATTTAGTGGTTTCTTTTATATTATGGATTGTGTTTACCCTAGACTCTTTGGATTCTGCACTGTGTTTATGCCAGAAGCTACAATCTCCTGATTAGCCAGAAGATATTGTTCTGTCCTTTATCTTGCTCTGTTGAAATAAGACATTTTCTGTTGGCAGAAAGGAAAAGGCATACAAGAAGCACCTTTACATCGTGTATACCCAACTCCTGAACATTTATTCGGCTATTTTTCTAAACTCCATTCAGTGTCTGTCTTGCCCCTTCCTCAATTTCCACCCAGCCCATGAAGCTCCGCGCCATCATTATAGGCCATTGGCGAACCTCAGAAAAACAGATTACACAGAGGGAGACTGAATGGTGGAGATGTTGGCCTAGCTCAGCCCAGCCTGGATTATGATGTGGACTCTAATCCAGAGGGATGGACTGAGAGATTGAGGGTTAAGGGATTGCATGGGCTCTGGGCTATGGCCAGGTGGATTCACCACAGGCAGCCATGGTCTATGTATTTACAATGCTAGTCATGTTTAACCTGTTTTTTGTGTGTGTGTGTTTTTTTTACTTCCATCTGACAGTGTGAAGGTATTTCATCCCAAGTAATAAGCAATCTAATAACATCCCTTTTTATATTTTAGACATTTTCATTTCTGGAACATATAGACTGAAATAGGGCTGTATAATCTGCCCAGTATGTTCTTGAATAATTCTCAAACGTTCCTATGACAGTTGCCCTGTTTCAAACTGCTTATTTTATCCAACCAACAGTCCAAAATCAAAAGAGATTTAAATCACTATCACAGAGGAATAAGAAAGGCATTTATCTACATGTGAGGTGTCGGAACCATTGGGATTTTGGAACTTCTGCTTAAAAATGGCATACACCAATTATCAAATATATTACACTTAATTGTTTACTCATGAGGATCAATCTAAGTATCTTAAAACTTGCAGTACCTGTGTTGGAAATGCTACAGATCCTCACATATGAATCTGAGAATTTAATTGCTCAAGCTTGTTTTGGTCATCTGTTTGGTTATGAATAAAAGAAGCTTACAGAGCCTGCAAAAGTCAGGATTTCACATGCTAAAAAAGGCATCCATTGCAAAGATAACTATGTTAGTAAATGTGATTTGTGACCTGTTGTCTGTGCGGTACTGGTCCCTCTGAATTCAGATAAACCCCCTCAGTTTTGACTATGCCTTATCTTCCTTATCGGTTCCCCGCACCACCTCACTTTTAAAAAAAAGCAAGGCCTCACTCAACACATGGAGCCGCCTCCTCCTCTTCCCTACCTCCCTCCACCCACCCTCTCCCTTGTTGCAAAGGGGATTACGGATGGACGCAGAGACTGCAGCCCGTTACCGGATCCTGCTAACGGCATAAAGAGCAGCGGTCCGTCCGGTACCTGGCTGCAAAATGCAGGGGAGGTCGGCAACAATGAGAAAATAACATCCGACCGCTGGACGGTGGACGATGGGCGCATTTCTACCCCGAGACTAAGCGATGAAAACAAGGCAGAAGAGCGGACATACACCCCTGTAGCGTCTGGCTTGCTTTAGCGGCATACACACATACACACACACACGCACCAGAAACACCATATTGATACAATAGTGAGCAGCAGCGTGTGAGTGTTCTTGTGGATATCAGTTGGATCGCAAACGCCTCATGACATGTTCGAGTAAGTGGCAAAAGAGTCTCCTCTAGTGTAATGAATAGCATACATGCTATGCAGTGATATGTCGGTGGTCCTCATATACCGTCCATGGATGTTTGTCGTGGTCAGATGACTCACGGCTTTGCAAATCCCACTAATAACATGGGAGGGACAGGCATAGAAAACAGAGGTGTGCAGCCACATTCTGGTATTAGCTGTAAACTGATAGCTAGCTGTATGTTTATGTTCATGCTGTCGGTGCTCATTCATTCTAACGTTACTAACGGTAAAGCCCCCCCAAACACCTCCACCCCATTTCACTGACCATAGCAGCCTCCACCCTTGTACAATCGAGTGCTTCATGATTTTAACGAATTGTATAATTCGTATTTATTATCATATTTGGCGTTGTTCAGTTTCTTACGTGTTTGCCCAGTTATATAGCTAGTGTAACTGGACTGGATTGTTTTGGGTAGCTGGACCGGTGTGCTAGCTGTCCCATTAGCTCATCTTTTTTTAGCTCGCTTCTCTTTATTATTCGTTAAGGTTAACTGCACCAGAGAGTACCAGAGGTTCGTATTGAAAATTGGGTCGAATTATGCTGCCGGTTAGCCTTTTACACTTGTGCTGTTGACGGGTTGTAAACACATGCTGACAGTTTCACATCATGGTCACACTCAGTCGCATTTACTTACCGTTGCGCACAACAAGCCTCTTTACAGCAACCTGCTGCCCGACTGTGCGAGGTGATCATTTTGAATCCCCCTTTCTCTCTCCAGCTTCTGTCACTGACAGCAGCACAGTGTGCAATATTGAGGTTATTACAAAAGATGTGTTGAGTTACAGACAATGCAATTGTAAGTACAGTTACAGTTAGTGAGTCCAGAAGGACTTCAGCGGCCCTAGGACAGGGGGATGAGTTAAAAAGTTTGATGGCCACCACTAGGAATGATCTCCTGTGCTGCTTGGTTAGACACCTTGGTGGTAGGAGTCTCTCCTTTTCTCAACCAGCATGTTGTGGAGGGGGTGTGAACAGTTGTACAAGCTGTTGACCAACTTGGACTGCATCCTCTTCTCCGTCACCACTTTTTAGAGAAGCTTTTTTTTTGCCCAACTCCGGCCTATCACCACTCAGTCTAGTTAAGACTCCAGTTGGGCTAGAGAGAGAAAAAAAACTGGGGGATTCACCACTAGCAGCATAACTCAGGAAGGGAATTGGTACAAAAATCATCATCATAGCCCAGAAGCAGCCACTGCAGCATACTGTTGAGTAAGTGAGCAGAGCACTCATCAAGTTGGAGGCTATCTTATGTGTAGGGTTTACTTACATAAAGCAAGCACTTGGGCAGTAACATCTGATTCAAGGTGTCTGCTCGGGATAAGGGAATGGACAGTGGTAAACCATTATGTGTGTTTGTGTTTAAAAGACAGAGGCAAATTTCTAAGATGACTAATAGTGATAGTGGCGGTTGTTTCACTTACAGAGGAATGAGGTGAAACCATGGAAACTGTGCTGTGGCGTAAATATAGTCATTTACACGTGTCACTGGCCTGAACATTAAATGCAAATGTTTTGGCAGCAGTAGGATGTCCCTGATGAGGACACTAGAGTCTGAACCATTATGTTGTTGTTAAAGGTGGAGTCAGAATTTCTAGAGAAAGATTGTTATTTGAATTCAACACCCAAACAAATTCATATATGTATACCAAGTTGGCAAAGTAATATATCCGATCTTATTTACATTTTGTTATCCTGGTATAGCTCTGTTCCTCGTGGGCGAGGACGCGGGAGAGGGAAGAGATATTCGCTGACTTTGACAAAGTGTATTGGATTAGAATTGCAGACTCCATCTTTAAAGTGTAAAGCATATCAAATGTAAAATAAAACCAATGGCAATCATAAGTAAATAGTTGTCTTGAAATTGTTAAGGCCTTTTTAGTCGATTGTCATAGTTGTTATTGATCACATTTCTGTCAATTGACTAATCGAGTCCTGACCATCCTGTTACTTCAAAGTCAAGACAACTGTGCAGCCTTTTTCTGCACCTGTCTAATGGTGCGTTTTAGTCCTAAAAAGGTCAGATCTGTAAATTACAGCTCAAACCCTCTGAAGTTCATGATATTCCTGGTAGTGTAATTCTAAGGGAAAATATGGGGTCTTGGGTTGTGTAGTAACACTTCTTGATTGGACAGTCTTAAGTCCCATTACTGAAAGGCTTTAAATACCCTGACTGTCTGGCTGCTGTACCAGTCAAAGTTCAGCTGATCAAACTGGCTGTACATGGTTTTTTCTTTGGTCTTCAATGGGCAGTTTGAGATGGCATGCTATTATCAAATAGGAAACGCCTGCAGCCTTTAATTTTGAAATTAAATATGAAAGAGTTTCCTTCTCTCTGTCCTCTGAGTTAAATCTCTCTCTGTGTCATTTGTTTTTCTCCAGTACGGCCAGTAACTCTCCACGTAGCACCCCCGGCAGCTCTCCCTCCCTGCGGCGCAGGGTCCTCGGGGGAGGCAGGGCCAGTGAGAGCGAGGGGGGAGGAGGAGAGAAGAGCAGTGTTGGTGGAGGAGGAGGAGGAGGTTCAGATAGCCCTCTGCCTTCCATACCCTCTGCCTCCTCCCTCACATCCGCCTATCCACTTGCTTCTCGCCACTTCAGCCGCAATGCCAAGGTAACTCACAATATCCGCTGATCAAGGTGATATGTTATAGATGGGTGCTAAGCTTAATTTCTAAATCTACTGCTGGCAAGAGGTCTGTAGCTATGCAGATATGGAGAGGTGAGGCTAAAGGCAAGAACTTTTCTACCAGTGTTCCAGTTCAATATACAGTATGATTGCTATGTAAGCTTTATGTGTTTGTGTAGAAGACTCAAATCTCTTTCATGGGATCGCAATGACATGATAATATACCACGACTATTTATTCTGCAATCTTGTGGTGTGTCTTAAAGACTCAAACCATTTCCATGATGACTTTGCACAGTTTGATCTAAAACATTTAATAACAAGTTAACAAACAAAGTTGCACATGAAGGCATCATTCTAACAGATTTTTCAATTAGTCTGAAGTTTTAGGGGAAATTGCATTCTACTTCACCCCCCCCACACACACACACACACATATATATAACCGTTACCTTCCATTTTAGCCGTGTGAGCTGTTACAGTGCTGAGTGTTTCTGTCAGTGGACTTTAAAATGTTGGTGTGTTTGCTCTCTGTCAGTTTACCAAGCCAGTTCCTGTAGTTCTGTGTGCCTGAGGGTTTCATACAAGCTTTCACATCTCTTTTATCTCAGGCTCATTGTTGTGAAAAGAACAGCTTGTTACTAATGATACTAATGACTGTTCATGACAGATGGTCACTGACACGCACCTTTTTTTTAAATGGAGAAGTGCTGAAAACTGCAAAACCTCAAGGTTACATGAAACAGGCTTAGCTTGTGGGCCTGGACTGGCGGTATCACATGCATACAGATTTTGAAGTGTGTTACTTTACCAAACGTTTGCTGATAGATTTTCCATACCTGTATGAATATCAGTTTATACTCTGATCTTTTTATTGTTGAAGAGAAATTTTAATACGGTTCACTACTAAATATGCTGTTCTTTTCTTTACAGAAAATGCAGAGCTGGTACAATGTAAGTACACATTAACAAACACTCATTCCACATTTCCACTCAGGCTACATGACTTTGCTGAGGTTTGTCTGTTTAAGTTCCAGTTGAGTGGAACTAGTTACCAAGTAAAATGCTTATCAATGGAAAAACTGTTAATCTTTTAGATATTAAGCCAAACATTCCAGCCTAGCCCTGATGTGCTGGCTAGTTGTGAAGTGAAATAACATGTTCTCTTTCCTGTCCTCAAGGTTCTCAGTCCTACATACAAACAGCGGAACGAGGATTTTCGTAAACTCTTTAAGAAACTTCCTGACACGGAGCGACTTATAGTGGGTGGGTGAGACACATACTGTAGGCGTCAAAGTTAAAACTCTGTGTGTGCTGAGCTAATGTGGAGCGAGCCACCCCTGTGGCACCACACACACTCACAAAGACGAAATACATCAACATCAGACCCCCTTAATTTAAAAATAACCTCTTGAATTGTGATACAAGCCGGTTTCTCTAATTTTAATTGACCTCTTTTCTTTTCCTGTTCCTTTCCTCAGACTACTCTTGCGCTCTGCAGAAGGACATATTGCTTCAGGGCCGCCTTTATCTGTCAGAGAATTGGCTCTGTTTCTACAGTAACATCTTCCGCTGGGAAACCACTGTAAGTCATGGACACACTGTGTACACATTTGCACGCGCAACCTAGTTAATGTCACACCTGCAGTCAGATAAGAATTCCTTTTTAAATGCACTTGTTTGCAGATCAATATAGATAGGCTCAGGCCCTTGTTGAGATAAGAGTATTGTGCACAGAAATACACTCTGAAGCATACACACAATAAATCTTTCTCCTCCCCTGTACAGATCACTATCCTGCTGAAAGACGTGACCTCTATGACCAAGGAGAAGACTGCCAAGCTCATCCCAAACGCCATCCAGATCAGCACTGACAATGAGAAGGTCAGACTCGAGCAGAATGAACTACTTTGGGCCCATTTTCAAAGAACTGAAGACTTCTAATTTTAGTCCAAAAGCACATTTCTGTAGTGTATTGACACATGATTCTTTATCCTTTACAGTTTAGTTGCTGCTACAAAAGCATGACAAGTGTTAGCTGTTGATACTGTTTACTTCAAATTATCCGTTTTTGCTAGTGAAGCAGTATGAAATGAGCTGAGTTAACTTTATCTCCACTGAGTGTAACAAAGTAAACATCCCAACAGAGGGAAACCATCAGTCAAATGACATTTTTATTCTTTCTTTCTTCCTGTCCAGCACTTCTTCACGTCTTTTGGAGCAAGGGATCGCAGCTTCATGATGATTTTCCGTCTGTGGCAGAACGCACTGTTGGAAAAGGTACAGTCTCCTCACCCACCCTCCTGCCGGTTTATGCTGCTGCCTGGTGTGACACGACTAGTAGTTATCATCTTAGAATAGAACACAGTGTCAACAAGCAAGAGATGGCCTCAAACACAGGCTTGGGAGAACAGTTTAAATCACTGTTATTTGCTGCATTTGAATATAGACATTTAGTTGGACAGCACTGGTGCAGAAACACAGCAGTTTAGTATTAAAGCCCATGGCAACAGACAGTGACATGAGACAATGACTTAATGTTTCACCTGTAAAAGGCTGTCAAATAAAACATGAAATCAATGCCAAGAACAATTATCAAATGCTTTAGTGTGATTAGAATCAGAGATGTTAACTTAAAACCTACTTACTTGCTGATAGGATGGATTCAGTTCATCATTTGTCATAATGGAGATCGGCAAAATTCAACATGGTCTATCTTAAGGCAACAATTTTCAAAGTCTGACAACAAAAAAGACCAAAAATAAGTTGATTGACTATTTTAATGTCATAAAAAAGATAAATCTGATAGGTTGTGAATTTAGTCATTGTATAGACCTTTTTCACAGCAGACATGTTGACATGTCATAGTAGGAAAAGCACAGGTGTATTCAAAACCATTAATGATGGCTGCATTCCACTTAGGAGAGGCCCTGGTATGGTGCGTGCTGACTCACTGACATAGCTTACTGGGACACTTGATGGAATTGAGCCATCGTTAAGGTTATCAATTTCAGCTGTGCTTTTCCTACTATGACAAGTCAAAATGTCTGCTGTGAAAAATTATCCTGATAATGAAGTGGCTGTGGGGTTGTCTCCCATCGGTTATCAGCCATTTTAATTTGATCCTAATTAACTACTGAATAAGAATATTTGTGGTTATTTTACAGTCTCTATCCCCCAAAGAGCTCTGGCACATCGTACACCAGTGTTACGGCACTGAACTGGGCCTCACTAGTGAAGATGACGACTATGTCTCCCCCACCACCGAACACATGAACGGCCTACTGTGAGTGTTTCCTGTGTAAAACCATGCTAATATATGGTGCAGTGCATTCTATTTGTATGTGTGCAGGCATGTTAACACACTGACTGAAAGAGTAAGTAGTTTGTGTGAGGGTCATGTGTAATTGGTAATTTCTTTCTGTGTTGAGTTAACATTTTTGAAGTAAACAATTGTGTTGGCTAGGGCAGGAATACGCTTATTTTATTTGTTAATATTATTATTATTATTATTATTATTATTATTATTATTATTATTATTATTATTATATTAGCTAGACTCAACAAGAAGTGACATCAGCCAACATCATGTCTCTTCCTTTGCTAGCGCTGGGAACTTTGTTTACTATCACTGACATTTAAGCATCATTTATGTAAATAAATACCTTACTAGTATAACAAAAGGGATGGAAAAATGTGTAATATTACTGTGTTTACTTGTTAAAACAGAAAAAGCAGTAGAGAAAACGATCATCATCATCAGGTTCTCAAGTTACATGTATGTGCAAATACCACCAGACAACTACATACGACAACGACGTACATGAAGCTTGAGGGCTTACCCGCAATTTTCACCAACTGCGGAACGGCTGCGGAACGGCTCCGCTGCGTGTCGGCTCTGTGCTCCACCGTCCTTCTATACCCACCAGGTCCGTATTTTTTGCGGAACGGCTGCGTCCATGACTGACAGCTGAAGTCACGAGGACCCACGAAATCTCGCGAATTCGCGTATGATCACGCGATATATAAGGCTGAGCAATTTTATCGATTCTGCGATATAAATCGATATTGCCATGACAGTCTGGCTGTGAATTTCCGGAGGAAAAAGAACCACGTGACGCGTTTGTCCAATCAGCTGCCGGTTTTCATTTTCTGGGAAACAATCAGACTGTTAATGGAAACAATACAGAGCAGCGCCGCCTGCTGCTATGGAGACGTATTACGTTTCGCGCACGTGCAGAGCGTATGCTCAAGTCGCCGTTTCTTCGGTGTGTTCTGAGGAGAAGCCATGGTACTATGTTTACTTACCTGGTGGCTAGACTGGCTACCTCATATGTTCAGTGTCAAGCTAAAAAAGCTGTCAAAGAAACTGTTCAGAACAGGCCACTTGCTGCAGTTTTTAACTCTCCATTGTTAATTGCAATACTGCACTTTATTTACTTTTCAAAGGCTTGTAAGCTTTCAATAAATGGAACTAATTTTCTCAACACATCTTTGATTCAATTTGTTCAGCATTTGCAAGCTGTAGACTCTCTGTCCAGTCAGAGACATATATTGTGTAATTGATGTTTTTAGTTTTCAGTTCAATTAATTAAATCCAAGCAAATGGAACACTCAAAATCACTGTCCCCTTTAAATCTTTCAGAAAATAATGTAAGTGTATCGAATTATATCGAATCGTATCGTTGGCTAAATATCGTGATATATATATCGTATCGCGAGCTGAATATCGCGTTTCGTGAGATTAGTGTATCGCTACAGCCCTAGCGATAAAACAGGATGTAGTTTCTACAGAACCACAAAACCAACATCAGTTTGTTTCCATCCAGAGGAATAGAGGGGAAACAACTCTGTGCTGACTTCAAGACCTGTCTCCGCCCATTATGATGTTTTCAAGGTGTAGTGCAGGGAAATATGATCCGCCGTGAGCACAGTGTATTTTATTTATTTCATATGACTTCCTGTCCCGCACAATCTGCCCTGGGCTGAATTGCTGCGGAGCTCTCGGGCATCGTCAAAAATAGAAGCTCTGCGTATCTGCTCCGGAGGGCTGCGGATCGCTGGAGCTGGGACGGAGTCGGAACGCAGCTGTTCCTCAGCCGTTCCGCAGTCAGTGGAAATACACACGTTGACTTTAATGGAAACCTAATCCGCAGTTGGTGGAAATTGGGGGTTAGTTAGCTCTTTCTTTAATCAAACAAGCGGATCCTCAAGACTCAGGAGTTTTTTGTGAGATTTTTTTTTAAGCAGAACCTATTCAAGTTTTATGAACTAGTGTTTTTTTTATGTCAGCTAGCTTAACTATTGCATTAAATGCCTGGTTGGTTAAAGATTGCTAACAACTATTTCTAACAAGCTCTAAGTAGCACTTGGCTCTTTCTGTGTCTTTCTCTCACAGACTTTCTCTGTATGTGTCTCTGTCTCACGCACTCTCGCTTCCTCTCCCTGTGTATCCCAGGCCAGGAGACGAGTCCATGTCAGTTACAGACCTACTAGACCTGAGCTCAGTGTCGGTTCCCTCTACGGGCAGCTCTCCCCCTCCCCTGGTGCCCTGCAGTCTAGCCAGAGCTCCCTCAGCTACCAACCTCGCAGGCTCCTCTCTCCCTTCCTCTGCCTCCTGTCTGCCCATAGAGGTGCCTTCGTCGTCTGGACGCAGACTCAGCTCTGACCCCCTCGAACCCAGCCCGCCCAGCTCCCACAGTTCGCTGCCATCCACGACTCCCACCAACGCCTCTGCTCCGGCTTCTACTGCTGCTTCCTTTGTGAGTGTTCTTCTGTACATACACACATGCAACATTGCAAAAGCTAGTCATCAATGAATGCATACTCTGATCTCATCAGTCTGATCTACTCTGTCTTATTTTTTATTACTTCACGTGCAAGACAATTGAGCAAGAACTGTAAAAGACCTGCACCAGCTGCAAGGCTGTCAACATTATGCATATTCAGAAACTACAGGTTTAGAGCTGTGGACTGTCAGTATCAAATGCTTAGAGTAGAGATGTCCACTTTAATAATCGGATTTATCACAGACAGTTCAGAAAAGTCTGCTCACTAATTCATCTGCTCCTGCTATTTGTGTTTCAAGACAGCAGCCTGACGTTTGCAGACATCTGACTAGCTAGCATTAGCAGCATGGCCAGGATGGACTGAATTAAGTAGAATCCACACACTGCTCCGTTGAGTCCCTTGGCTTCACATCTCATAACCAAAGATAATACCTCGTCAACAAACTCAAGCCGAGAGCTCAGATCCATGTGCAGAGTCTTCTTTTCAGTCTGTCCCTCACGTAGATGTGACCGCTGTGTTCACTATATAGCCAGAGCCAGCTAACCAGCTGGAGTCACAACAGTCTAATAAACTGCAGCAGGTGCACATATAGTGTAATTATTTGTGTAACAATTTACGGGTGTGTTGTTGTGACATGAAGTTAGCTAACGTAGCAGCTATTGTCTTCTGCAACTTTTTGACTGAAAATCAGCTTTTTTTTTTTTCTCATTGTGCAAAAACAAACTCTAAACCTACAATATATTTGTATGCAGTGTAATCAATGTTCAACTGACAGATGTGGTGGAATCTGTGTTAGTGTAATGTCAGTGTGATAGCAAGTAAAAACTGGTATCTAGCCAGCTGTGATTTATGTTGTATATGATTAACAAATTTGAATTGTACACTTTCCAACATATCCAGTACAAGCTAGCATTAATAGTGCTTAGTAGTTTCATTTTACACACACATTGATGTACTACTTTAATCTGCTGGAGTTGTTCTCCTTCATCAACTATTCACTGGCTCTTAAAGGACTACAGACGTGACCCTTCTAGAAGATTTGGGACTTAGTAAAGCGTTGATACAAATCTGGCCCTGTCTGTGATAATTTTGTGATAAATAAAGGCATGTTTGTATAGCACCTTTAAAACACAGCTACAATGCTTAAAGAAGGCAAAAATAATGCAGTGGATAAACACAAAATATAAATACAAAGGGAAATACAAATACAAAGATCAAAAATACCAGACAAGAAATACAGGATGCATTTAAGTAAGGATGTGGATGATATGTTGTTGCTCCGGTTGGTTCTATGTCCAATCAGTTCTGCTCAAAAACAGCTTTGATAGTTTTCCCTGCAGTCTTGATCTACGGACAGATCAAGGCCAAGCTAAAGTGAATAAATGGAGTGCTGTGTTGACTGTCTGCGGTTTCACATTAATTGCACAGCTGCATTGGCATGTCTGCCGCGTCAACACGAGCTCAGCTGAGGCCTCTTTCCTCTCAAATCATATGACAATGGGGTGATTTCCCTACAAACCTCCTTGCTAACTCTCTTGTGTGCGTTTTCCTTCCCCCTGACTGCATCAGAATCTGGAAGAGGGTGTGGACAGCCTGTCCGAGTCAGCCAATCACATGCTGCTCCCGCCAACCACCAGTCTGGGAAACCTCTCCTCATTGGACATCACCAACGATGAGGAACTGCCCACAGATCCCAGCAACTCCTCTGACACGCAAGAAGAGAGTGAGTGTTGTTTTGGTGAACAAACCACCCCAAGAACCCAGTGTGATTTAAAAAAAAAAGTGTGAATTATATGAAGATTACATTAGAATACATACTTTTCTTTCTTTTTCTTTAAAACATTGTGTTATTTAATTTTAACTATGTCCTTTTTAATTGAGTGAACTACAAATCAGGGAAAACGCTACACTCATTTGTTCTGAACTTGCAGCCAAGGTACTATCAGATCAGGGCACCGGTGCTTTAAAAAAACTACTTCAAGGACTTTTAAACTCATGGGATTTTATGCTGTTATACTATTTTGAAACTCTATTCTCTGTACATGTAGTGCCCTCTTAATTTACTGTGCTCAGTTAAGGTTGTTAGCTTTAATCTGATCTGATAAATGGTGTTAACAGTAATTATAATTCTATTTCCCCTTCCTCCTGTTCTCTGTGAACGATGCATGTGTTTCTCTTTCATTGCTTCCACCTCTTCTTCCTTCCACAGTAATTGCAGGGAAGGATTTTTCAAAAATTAACTTGGATTGATTTACTGCTCTGGGTGAATCTGTTCTTAAATAAATAAATAAGTCCTTTGGAAGTGATGCAGGTTTTTTTTGGCAGATTGTCATATGATTAACCTAAAATTGCCTCCAAGATGACAAGATTGTGATATGATTGACTGGAGGTTTAAGTACAGATAGCATATTTATTAGCAGATGTTAATGTGTAAACCAGAAACTCAGTGGGCCTTCTTCACCCATTCCCCTGAATTCATTTGGCAATGAAATCCTAATCACGGCTAGAGTAAGTGTGATTATTAAAGTGTCAAATGTACCTTTTAAAACAAACGCATGCAAGCAACGAGTCTTAATGTTTACATACAATAGCAAAAGTTTTTTTTTTTTTTTTTTAATGCATTTCTAGAACGAGCACAGGATTTATAACTCAGGACAAAAACGGGGATAAATGTTTAACCACAAATATCGATTCAAAATCAAATCTAAAGAAGGTTAATCATTTCTGTTTTCTTCTCGACTTTTAGGTGAGGTGGAGTCGTTCTGCGCTGACCTGAGTGGGCGGCTGCACATCAACGCGGCGGTCCGCATGAGTGTAGACAAGCTGCATGACCTGCTGTTCTCTGCTGACACCCACTTCATCCAGCACCTCTTCTCCCAGCGACACTTTACTGGTAGGTAAAACACACACAAATATGAAATGGTCAAAACCATTTTCTTTATGGCCAAACAACTCTCATTGGTTTTTAAGGTCGGAATATTAAGGTACTTTTTGTTTTGGGTCATTTAACCTGTGTTTGAAAGATCTCTGTGAGCTCTTTCTCATGCTGTGGAACTGTGTTTAGCTTTGATAATGATGTGATCTTCTTACATTGCCTAGAACACAGAACTTGCATTAACTTGTTTTAATTTGTGCAAGAGAGCAAGTTTTTCCTGTTCAAACGGTGACAGTTGGAGCTCATTGTTTGTTGTTGCTCTGCTGTTTACTGAACTACTGAGGCTGCTGTCAGTAAAATAAAAGACACTTACTCATTCTTTGTGACTGTCCCTGGAACCTGATGTTTGCTGTTAATGTTGGTACTGGGATATTTGGTGCACTGCAAACATCTGTTTGTGTTGTTGCCACATTGTTAGTTGTTAGAGCCTGGCCGATAAAGGATTTTTAAGGCCGATATCGATACAAATATTTGGTAATTTAAAAATCCAATATTCCGATATGTCGGCCAATATATATTTAAAAAAAATATATCCATAAACGCGTTACAAAACATAAACAGATTTCCCTTACATTAGTTATTTGTAGTTATTTATGAGTCCTCACTAAAATAATATGATAATGTGTTGTTTTATTGTCACAACAGAGCAGAGGAACATCAAAATATATTAAAGTTCTGATAAATAAAATGTATAAAAATTAGGGCTGTCAAACGATTAATTTTTTCTTAATCGCGATTAATCGCTGAATTTCTGTAGTTAATTGCGATTAATCACATGTTTTAGCACATGATTAAAATTCTATTATTTTGCATTTCAGAACAGTTTTTAAGTACATATTAACAATGGAAAGCCATTCTTACCAGTCTATCTTGATTGGGAATGAAATGAATGCAAAGAAAGTTACTTTATGAAGTTGACTTTAAGATTTGTATTTGTTTATTATTTATTTACAGTAAACAGAAGAAAATGTGTGAATCTAGTCACACATTTGAATCTAGAGTCAATATAGTGTGCAGTAACTCCTAAATAATTTTGATTACTCACTGACGTTGAGTGATCACCGGTTAATGAGACAGCGTTTGCACTTTGTAGCAGTTCCAGTTGGGCTGCTTTCTCCGTGTCGTACAGGCTGTGTATGCGTGAAACTACTGTCCCCCTCAACGGCAATGAATAAGACGGGTCAGAACATGCCAACCGTAGTATTAAGACCCGAGTCTTCTACGATGCTGACAGGTCTGCAGTTAGTTGCCACATGAAAAATTAACGCATTATGCTTGGCCCTTAATCGCATCGTGATTAACTCGTTAATGCTGACAGTGCTATATAAAATACAAACTTAAGATATGAAACTTAAAAGTCCTTTGAACAATAAAAAAAAAAAATCAAAGCGTTGCCAACAGGGACGTTGTAGAGTGCCCTCTGGTCGACAAACTATGCAACGCCAACACTCATAACACGGTTGAAGGGTGTTTCCTCCGTTTTATTTTATTTTTTAAATATTAATTTATCGGCCATTATAAATGCCGATACCGATAGTTTGGAAAATGCCTAATATCTGCACGCCATTATATCTGTCTGGCTCTATTAGTTATCCAGTAGAACACAAAAAATACACCTGCAAAAACCTCAACTTGTCATCTTTTAATCGGTGGAAACATGTTTTTGATGATGTTTCCTTTCTAAAAAGTTTTGTTGCTCGTATGAAGCAGCTGTAGTACTAATCCGTCCAGCTGATAAATACAAATGTAGTGAAGTACCCCCCCCCCATCTCCGAAAGACATGCTGTAGCCCACTAGATTGTGCCACTAATGAGAGGGCCACACTAGCTGTTTACGCTGTGTTAACCACCCTCCCTTACTGGTTCTTATTTTCCTTGCCACTCTGTATTTTCATGCCCTGCTTTGTGACTTTACAGCATTTCTTTTTATTTGAGAGACTGATACTTAAGGTCATCTTTGCATAACCGCTGTGTGTACTTTGTTCTGTAGTAGTTTAAATGAAGACAGAAGTGAGGCCGTGGAGTTGATTTGGCCAGTGGCTACCCCAGTTGGAAGCCGAACCCGCTTGGGAACATTGTGTAGCTCTAATTGGGGCATTTCTTTCTTCTTTTTCTTTTTTTTGAAGGAGTGTGGATCTCTCTCTCTCTCTCTCTCTCTCTCTCTCTCTCTCTCTCTCTCTCTCTCTCTCTCATTTCAACCCCTCTGGCTCTCTTGGTCTTTCTCCTTTTGATTTATTAAATTCTCAACCTCTCTTTATTCTACTCAAACTCTATTCTATAACCTCGCTATACAAAAAGCTGCCTTGTCCTTTCTTATTTTCACAAAATCACATGGGACTTTTTACATCTTGTGCTCTCTTGATTTGCTCATGTTCTCGGTCTCTTTTCTCTCTCTCTCTCTCTTAGACCTATCGGTGGGTGAATGGCAGCACGACAGCAGCAGTGGGAGTACCAGCCGTGTGCTTAGCTACACCATCGCACTCAACAACCCCCTTGGCCCTAAGACTGCTCCTGTGGTGGAGACACAGGTCAGTCCTTGACAAACACCAGCTAAATAGTTTAATTATTTAGCCCATTGGCACACAGGCTTTTCTAAAGGTAAATAACTGATATAGAAACACTGTGCTTGTTTATATCATAATGTAACATCTGCTCAGACCAAATCATTGCCGCAATACAATTAAAACTATAACTTCATAAGTCCTTCAGGTTTTTTTCCCTTCAAAGCATTTAGATTTATCTTTGTTTTCAGATTCTGGCACTTAGTTCTTGCTGCGATGCTATACTACAACCACATTTAAACAGAACGAAAACTGGTGAAATGTTGTGCGATTGTTGTATATATTGTTGTGTTTTTTGCTCAAAAATGTAACATGTTTTTTGTTGTAAAAATGTAATTACACTGACTACAGAACAGAAACGCACAGAGACTGAAGGCTGTGAAATAGTGTCATCATGGGGAGTAACGGCGCACATTTTCAGACAGTCTCTCCTGGAAGACATTCATAGTGTTTCAATCGGGTGTTCACATGAAAAGTGACAAATAGTTTTAGAGAGACGTTCAAACCCTGCTTACTTTCTCACCTCTACACAGCTGGCTAATCATAGTGTGAAGTGGGCGTGATCGTCAGATTGTTTCAGAAAGTTACAGAAATTGTCGTACACAGCTCTGCCAGTTCCGATGTGTGTGGGGGAGCAACAAGCCATTTTGATGAAGCATACTGGTGCCTTTTACAGCAGTTAATTCAGCCTAAGAAGCCATAGCTAGCAGACATGTCTGTCAGTAGTATGCATTTGTTATGTATCAGAGGAAACCAAAGTTTGCATACCATTAACTATGCACCTCCACTTTACCACCTGCTTCCAGACGTTGCATAAGAGCAGCGCCCGGGGCGAGTGCTTCGTGGTGGACTCGGAGGTCATCACCTCAGGCATCCCCTACCAGGACTACTTCTACACTGTCCACAGATACTGCCTCACCTCCATCAACAAGCACAAGAGTCGGCTCAGGTAGGTTTGTTTTTGTTGTCTTATTGGGGTAATCACTGTGGAAGGGATTTGAAAACCACAGTCAAAACAGAAGAGCCACATCTGAAAACCATACTCTCCTCTCATGTTGAATGCTTTGCTTTCCTATGAGAGTTTGTCTATTTCATGACTGTTACTGAAGTGTTGACTATATTCAAGATATGCTTTTCTTATGTGTGCTGGACTAAACAACTGTTGGCACAGATGTTGTACTTTCTTTCTTTGACTCAAAGTTTCTTTTTATTTTTGATATTACAGTTGATAATTCACAGGCTAGATAAAGGGAAGAGAAGGCAGATGATGATGTTAATAATAATAATAATGATTCTTTTTTTACTAAACACGATATGAAGATAAAGAGCAGCACCACGTTATAGAAGCTAGTAACACCAGTGGGGTATGACTTGAAGAGCATTTCTCTTCCTTTTGCACTTCAGTGCAACACTAAAGTCAAACCAGAGAGAGAGAGAGATGTTGACACATAAAATATGATGCAAACTGTAGTTGGTGGTGGTTAAGTCCCTCAGCATGGGGACCAGAAACTCTCATGAGTTAATCCCATCAGAGCTTTCTTTCCCTTTGTCATTCCTAACAATAAACACATACTGGTGATATTGCTTTTATTTCCAAGCCTTTTTGCTTGACCTTTTCTTTTCTCACTTCTGCAGACATTACTGGCCAAACGTATTGTATTTAATTAATTGACTTCATGGCACATCAGCATATTTCCAGTACAAGTACAGTGGGTCAATGTATGTCAGCATCTCACGATCAAAGAGCAAGGGTGTCTTTCTTGGTATTTTGCACCGGCGTTTAACAATCGCATAGAGAAAAGAAAAAGGCAGACAGAAGTTTATTCACTGAAAATAGCCTCAATAGACTATTATGAGGCTGCAAGACATGTTTCATTTAAGTAAGGGCTTTGACAACTCAATAGGTGCTTTCCGACCGGATAGTACTTGTACTTTTTAGAGGAAAAGTACACTTCTAAGCAGTTCTAAGAACTACTCTCCCCCAAAATCGTGTGTGTGTGTGTGTGTGTGTGTGTCGGCGAGCCGCAGGACACGCTTGTGGAGTTTAACCCCCAAAAAGACAGTTAATCCAGGTCAGGTTCCCGTTAATCTTTTGATGGACATGTGTTATGTGATATTTAAACAAACGAACCGTCAACGGCGAAATAAAAGCCTCTTATTTACGAGAGCGGTCTGAGAGACCTCCAGCTTACAGCGAGGTGTCTGAGCAAGACTGGCCGAGCGACGAGCTAGAGGCCGGGGCAGGCGCTTGCTGGCTGTCACCTCACTTCATGGAGGGTCTCAACTCCGAAAACTTTGAAGCAAATTGTCAATTCGGCATCAATTTTCGCAAGACATGCCTGTATTCGAAATCTAAACAGTTAATTTCTCGCCTAAAACGTCAGAAGTGAATGTAATGATGAATAAGATGGTGAAAATTGTTAAAAATGTCCCGTTGTTGGTTGTTGCTCTGTCTGCAAGTTCCGAGTTGGCAGTGGGCGTGACTTATAAGTTCGACCAATCAAGTACACCTAGGAAAAGGGAAAAGACCCTGCTCTGAAGTAGGAGCTAAAAAAGTACGCTACTGCGGCCAGAGGAACTTAAAAATCCCCAAATTTCTTCTGTTGGAACACGACGAAAAAAGTGTTCTAGGAACGTTTAGTTCTAAGAACTGCAAAAATCCCTCCGGTCGGAAAGCCCCTAATGTCTGCTTCTCAGGAGCTCTTTCAGTAGTTTTCTTTATTTGGAGCCTTTTCCCACTGAGTGCAATCCATTCTGTGTAAAGGTTTTTAGGGTAATTTTGGTTGGCAGTAGCTCAGTCCGTAGGGAGTTGGGTTGGGAACCGGAGGGTTGCTGGTTAAAGTCCTGGAGTACTGATTTAATGCCAGAGCAAAATAGAGCAGGTTGAATTGTCCTTATGAAAAACATGAAAGTCTTTTTTTTTGTAAACACATTAGATTGTCTAGATGTGTTTTTAAGCAGGTTTTGTTTGCTTGTCCTCTGCCCAGAGTTTCCTCAGACATCTGCTACAGGAAGCAGCCGTGGAGCCTGGTTAAAGCATTGATTGAAAAGAACACCTGGAGCGGCATTGAGGAGTACTACAGACATATGGGTGAGTCACATGCTTGGCCTCTTTCAGTTTATCTCTGTATACACACAGCGCGTGGACACTGAACTGACCTATATTCAGTCTTGTTTCCCTTTTGTAAATAACTTAACAAAAGTAAAGTGAAACTGCGTAAACTGCACACTCTTGACACAAAAGCCAAATGCACAGTTTCAAGTTGCAGACACAAGATCACTTCCTATTGTCCGTTTTGTGTGTTGTAGCCTGAATATGTTTGCAGGCATCATGGATCCCTATTAATTATGCTTATGAGAGTCACTCCTACTTTCTCTTTTCAACATAAATGGATGATGAGAGTCTGTTCACGTGGTCCATGGTTTATGTGTATTTAGATTTGACTGATAAACCTTTTCTATTTTGACAGATCAAGGCATTTAAAAACTAGGAATGGTGGTTAGAACACTACCTGAGCTTCACTATCAATACCAAAATGATTTTTGATAGCTTGATTTGTATTTAAATTCCCCCTTCACTCCAACATGTGTTCTGCTTATTGTTACTTCACTTGACTTTAGCTGTATTGTGCAGAATGAACAATTGTATATCCAGTTGTTAAACTTTTGAAGTTAAAATATATGCATACTTAATAGATTTTTTTAAAGGAACACACCGTAACCCCCAGAGTTAGACAAGTCCATACATACCCTTCTTATCTCCGTGCGTGTTGTAACTCTGTCTGAAGCCCCCAGCGCTAGCTTAGCCTAGCACAGATCCTGGAGGTAACCGGTTCCAACTAGCCTACTGCTCCGAATAAGTGACAAAATAACGCCAAGATGTTCCTATTTACATGTTGTAATTTGTATAGTCACAGGGTGTACAAATAACAAGGTCACTATGCTTTTACTATCTAGTAATTGTTGACTCTATTACTCCAACTCTGAGTGAACTCCAGGCGAACTCTCTGCTCCTCACCACAGGGCTTCAGGTGCTGCTAGCAAATCACTCCGCCCAAGAAGAGAAAATAGTTCCCAGTTTGTATACGGTTAGAAGACGGCTGTGTCTCATATGACCTTGTTATTTGTATTTGCTGTGACTATACAACTCACAACATGTAAATAGGAACACGTAGGCTAAGCTAGCGCTGGGGGCGTCAGAGTTACAACACGCACAGAGATGAGAAGGGTATGTATGGACTTGTCTAACTCTGGGGGTTACGGTGAATAAGCTGAAGTCCCAATAAGTCAGTATGTTCCTTTTAAACATGTTTATTGTTTTTACACAGTCATACAAGAACTTTGCCCACAATACCCACACATACTTAAAATGATCTAAAAATATTACCTAATAAAGCAATGTCTGGTCAAAGAATAAAATACCAAGAATGGAACCAAGTTTTTAGGATTTTGTACTGTACTTGATACACTTTGAGACTGACATACTTACTACTTTCCTCAAAATGTGTTCCGATTGGCTATTAGCCATGTTTAGGACATTTTGGGACAGTTTGGAAAGAGAGCCAGTATTTGTCCCTTCACCTGACTTTCCTGTGTATTTCAATTCCTCCATCAATTTACTTTCCCACATGCAGAGAGCGAGGTGAGCAAGCTGGAGACGCTAATGCAGACGGAGGTTTCCGTGGTTACCACAGGCGAAGCAGTGGGCGCAGACGCTGCCAAGACCCCACCGGCCCTGCGCCGCCGCAAACGCACCTGCTCTCGACGGCAGGGCGACAAGGAGCGAGAGAGAGAGGGAGGAGGCATGGGCAGCGGAGACCGAGGGGACAGAGGAGTCGGAGAGGAGAGGGACAGGAGAGACGCCAGTAAGTCAGCCAGGATACAGTTGTTGAGAAGTCAGTTTTGGGACTTTCAATCTTTGCCACCAAAGTTGAAGCTCATGCTCTCTAGCAAAACAAAAAGCCTGAATCAATCTTCTGTGCAATACTACCCTCTTGTGGTTCTGTTTGGCGTTGCATTACAGAAACAGAAACCTTGCTCCTCCAGGGCACACTTTAAAACACTGCTGTTTCTTCATCAGAGTCAACCTAGAATAGGTGTACTTATCACTGGATACTCAGTTGAACAGGATTTTAAGGGTGGGAGTTGCCATAGTGAATCAAACATTAGTCTTTCATCCTTGAACATAATCGGATGTCAAAGAAATAAGAGAGGAATTTCCAGACAAAGTCTTGGACTTAGAAAGAAGGGGAAACTTGTCAAATTCATAAATAACACTTTTAATAATGGATTTTTTTTTTTTTTTTTGCTGTTTTGCCTTATGAAACTTTGAAATTTAAATTACTTGGAAGCAATACTTATAGTATTTTAAATGTAGTTATCACTGTTAGAAATAAAATATACATTAAAAACACAATGATCACTGAGAAACCTCTCCTGTATATTTTATTTTTTAGGTGCTCCGTATATAAAGCTGGGAGAACGTTCACGTGGTGGAGGACCTAACGGTATATCCACCATCCTCCTCATCGTCAGCTTCATGTAAGTTCAAGCGCGTGCGTGCACGTGTGTGTGTGTGTGTGCGTGCCCATGTGTGCGTCTATCAAATAATTTTACTAGAATACAAGTCTGAATGTTGAATAACGACAATAAAGTTGTACAATCTTTTACTTTGTGTCAAATCGACAAAATATAATTTCCTTTAAAAAAAAAAAAAAGATGTATCCTATCTTTTCATAATAGTTAACTAGGTAATAAAATCAATAGTTTGTGTGTGCGTGGGCGTGTGTGTGTGTGTCATTGAGTCCTTGAATAACAGCAGCCTTTCGAAAAACTCGAAGGTTGTTTCCAGCTTGTTTTATTTTCTACTGCTACACTGATCATATGAATCTTATGTCTTGTTAACTAGTCATCGCACGCACAATAAGTTACATTGAACGGAGATGAGCGTTTCTAAATGGAGATTATGTTCTATAAAGAAAGGGACTTTCTGAGTGTATGAAATGAGTACAGTTTACACATAAAAGCATGTGTGTCCTGGCATGTGGTTCTCCTCCTTAGTAATACAGTATGTGCTTGCATCTCTTGTGTAATCAAACTAAAATGAAAGGAGTCTCTGTCTGTCCTTCGATTTTCTCGACAACCCTTCTTCCGATCGACTTCACAATTGGCAGGTGTATTGTTAAGGAAGTGCGGTGTTGTGAGGGGTGCTCTTTGGATCTAAGGGACAAATGTATTAGTAGTGTGTTATTAAGACACTGTGTATTGTATCGTGTGTGTAGTGTATTGAGAGGGGACCCCTTTTAACTGCCGCCGCCGAACGACATGCTGGGTACAGCTCACTCGCTGTCGCTCGCTGCGGTACATTCAAGAACAGATGAAGAAAGAGAGACTAGAGAGACCGGAGGTGTTACATTGTAGCGATGCTGATTTGTAGCATCAGTGATGTAACTTTCAGAATGAACCATTTTCTACCCAGAAATAACCTGGTCCCAAATAGCTAGCTGTTACCAAAGAAACATATACTAAATGAGGGTGCCGACTGAATTGCCTCTGAAGTATCAAGTGTCAAAAAATGCCTCGTCATTCAATACCCAATTTCAATACCTAAGGAGTAAATCTCATCAGCGTCAGTGATGCAGCATGTTTCTACCAAGATCTAATAATGCTGGTGATTGGCTGTGTAACGTTACACGTCGTAGAGGCAGGCAGGAAAAACTCTACGTTACTCACAGAGACTGGGCTCACGTACAGTAGTAGGAGCTAAAAAATAAATAAAAAGATTTGTGCCATAATGTTGTGAGTTCTTTTTGTTTTATAAAATTGGTATTGGAAAAAAGTATTGTTTAGGAACTGGTGTCGAAGTCGCGGTCGGAAAAATTTTGAACGATACCTAGCCCTACTCAGGACTTAAGGAAGCGCAGTTTTGAGTGTGAAGTTGTTTGGATGAGCGGTTCTCGAGAAAGCTGCAAGCGACAATACTGGAGTCCAGGTAATCGGCCCGTTCCAAACCACCACATTTTCAACGGGCACTGCACTTAGTTATGTGGAATATCAGGAGTTGCCTGATCAAATCTCTGGTTTGATTGTATATTTTTTTTACTTTGGGTTTCTGCTGTCTTGGTTCTATCCACGTCCGAATGCGCCCTCATTCAGACACGTTGGATATCGATCTTCTGCATACTAACAGCCTCACAATGCCTTTCTTGCTATTTCTCTTTTTTTCCTCCTTCCTTTCTGCAATACTTCTTGTGAATAGGATCTGTATCAGGTTCGTATGAGAGGCTTTGATTTTTTTACCACTGGCTGCAAAAATAAGAATTATGTAAATGATACAGGAAAAATCCACCCTTTAAATACTCTTAAGGTGCACTAATAAACCATAAAGCACATTTTTGTTTTTTAATTCTTGCATACAAATTTGACTGCTGGAGTGAATTTTGTATTTTTTAATTTTGTTGTCGCTAACATCCAAAGGACTTTTTAAGTCCCCTTCACACTTGTAGTTTGGTTTGATTATTACTTCTGGTCTGCTTTATATTTACTTGAGAAATGAATCAAATTCTGGTGACTGAAAGCAAGTAATGCAGCATTTTAGTGTATCTTATGATTGTGTTTATCTTCTTCGGTGTTCTCTAAGAGCTATATATATTTTATATTATATATAAAATGAACGCAGTAGGACAAAAGCTCAGCACACCTCTGTTTTAACTTCATTTTACTTTCTTTTCCAAAATCTTTTTATTGATTTTCAACAAAAAGGCATTGCACAATGTATACGTTCTCACAATGGCAGGTCATGTTCTTCCACATACAGACCGCGAACTTCCACTCCCACCCACCCTAGCTGGTCATTAAGCAAACCAAAACTTAGCACACAGTAACAAACTGAATGAAAGAACAGTTGGTTGCAGATGTGACTACAGTGAACATAAGAGATGGTAATCTGGTAATTACAATAGATATATGAGGAAGAAAAGAGTAAATGAATACATTACAAGTGTCCCTGAGCGAGACCCCGAGAACGAGAACCCCTGAAGTTGCTCCCCGGACGCTGTATGTATAGCTGTCCACCGCTCCTAATACTTACGATGGGTTAAAATGCAGCAATTGGATTTCACTACATTGTACTGCGTGTATGTGATGAATAAGAAATAAGTACTTACTCCAGCACCAAGATAGGTCTGGCACTGCGAGACTTAAGTGTAAGAGGTCATTGACAACACCATATGGAAGCCCTGAAAGGGGTTCACACCCCTCGCTTAACACGTTTTGTGGCTGCATTGCAGTCTGATCTATGGTAGCTACTACCAGGAGAGACATTGCTATCTGTTTCAGCAGGGTTTCCTGGGGTCCTTAAAAGGTTTAGAGTCCAATAATCTGAATTTGAGGCGTTAAAATATCTTGAATTCAATTTTGACAGGTGACAGACTTTAAACTTTGATTGGATTATGGAGTTAATTGTTAGTTGCGCTACCTTCAGTCTTCGCTATGTGTTTTTGGTAAAGAATATATCGAAGCACACCCAGCTAGTGTGTCAAGATGTGGTGTGTAGACTAATGTGGCGTCTCCTCTCATTAGAAAAATAGCAACTTCTAGAAGTAATAAGTTAAAATCGTCTCTGTTAATGTTACTTTCATTGAATATGGGTAAGTGCAAGTTCAGAGACATCTGGCTCGAGAACGGCGCATTTAGTGCTGCCCTTAAAAGCCACCAGCAAACAGCTGCACGCACGTACGCACGCACGCACGCACGCACGCGCACACACAAACACACACACACAAACACACAGAGTTATGTGTAGTCATATTTAGTGGAATGTTATATGTGAATAAATTAATTTACTTTGCAAATAGGCTAATTCTGGAATTTTCCTTCATATCCTTCACACTTTTTGGGATGTGAAATGGGTCTTAAATTGCATTCATAATTGTCTTAAAAAGTCCTTAATTTCACTTCTGGAAACTTGCAGAAACCCTGTACAGTAATGTGTGATTGTTAAGTCTAGAAAGTAGTTCTTATTCATGTATTAAGTTAGAAATATTGCACAATGACGTATACATTTGAGCAGTTATGAACAGGAAACAAAAAATACAAGACCAGTGAAATATTCCGCTGAGGAATGCAACATGTACAGAATGATAGAAATAGTGGTTTGCAACATTAACATTTGTGACAGGGTGGATTTCTCCTGCAACGAAATAACATTGTGTTGTGAATAAGTGCTGGGTTGTGATTGAAGTGACAAACACTGAAATATTTCCGTCTTACTGTTGCTATCTTACTGTTCTCTAAGTGATTTGTTGAAGCATTTTCACTGTTTTTGAGCCTTTTCATAGTCGTCTGTAAATTAGACAGTCTTGTCTCTCTGTCCCCGTCAGTCTGGTGGTGCTGGTGGCTCTCAACATGCTGCTCTTCTACAAGCTGTATGCTCTGGAAAGAGCGGCCCATACACTGGAGACATGGCACTCCTATTCTGTTGCTGACAGGTAAACACACCGCACTCTTTTCCATACAAATACAGACACTCTGTTGTGGTGTTAATTGGCGTGTGGTCTGAGTTATTCCTGTGGGCTCTGAGGTGGGAAATATCCCTCAGAGTATTAAAGTTATTGCATAGCAACAAATCCTCTCTTGCCCTTTTTGTAAGGTAAGCTGACGAGTAGATAAAAGGCTTATTATTTTATCAATATTAACAACAGATCACATGATATGTGAAAGGCGAAGAGGAACTATCCCCCGACTACGCAGCATTTTGACGTCTTCCGGCTCATACCTTTGGTTTTCACGGCCCGCAAGTTTACTGTTTTGGTTCACTCTTACCGTTCTCCTCAGCGTTGTTTTTGGCCGTTTTTAAGCAAAAACGTACACTACCTGCTCAGCACCAAACAGCAGACAGACACAGTTAGCTACTAACTGGTGAGCATATTGGAGCATTTAGCAGCTGAAGAGCCATATATTTCCCTCAGGAGTTGGTGGAGACCAAAACACAGCTAAAAGAGAGTGAAAATTGGACTTGCATTCATCAGGTCAAGAAAACACAATTTAAAATGAATACTAATTTTGCTCTCTATCTGCTGGATGTGTAAATGGGCAACTGTTTGCAAACAAGTTTGAACAAGAGTCAGTCTGTAATATGTCAGTGTTTAAAGTGTTTTTCAGCTGTCCCCTAGTGGCCAAGGAATCAGTTATTTTCAGGTTTAAGAAAACGTGACGACACTGTAACTAATTTTAATAACTCTGCTCTTTTCTTGTTCGCTCCTTTTCTCCTCAGTCCTTTGCCCCAGACAGCTGGAGAGTGGGCTCAGGTCTTACAGCTTCAAAGGCAATTTCACCAGGCTCAGCTCAGCAAGTGGCAGCAGATCCTGCAGTCCTCTGTCACGCTTCTCGACCAGGTGTGTGCGCGTGTTTGTGCGTTTTATATTACTCATGTGAAGTGAAATGCTTTAAGTGCACCTCTGCCGGGACCAGTCGGCAAGAAAAGCTCATGCGTCACACAAACAGCTTGTGCTCAAACTGTGCTGGGTCGTCACTGCATTATGTAATCTGGTATTTCTCACCCGACCCCTCTCTCACCCTCCCCCACCACCCCATCCATGTTTATCTCCTAGATGAAGCAGTCTTTAGAAAAGCTCCACCTTGGCATCGTGGTCCCAGAGGTGCAGCAGGATCCCCCCGATGACACCCTCACACCCTCAGAGTCCCCGGCTGAGGCCTGAGCCGCGCCCCCCCACCCCCGACTGTCTCCCATCTCTGAACACACCCTGGTAGACTGGTAGACTAGAAAAGGGGCACACAGTTTGCTCTTTCCCTTGTTTCCAAATCGATTTAAAAAAAAACAGGAGTGGGGACATGCAGGGGGACTGCATTACCCACAATTCTCCTCGCCTGACTGACTTGAAATGGCGACATTCGCCTTCCGCCTCAACCAGTAACGACGTCGGTGAACTCATTCAGACTGGAAGCTATCATGACGACAGCAATAATTTACCTGCAGCTGCAAGTCCCCTGTACGTAGTGAATGGAAACGGGCCACTGGTGGGCCCATTCAGACCATCCACTCTTCAAGAATCATAGAGACATTTCAAAATGGCCAGCCGCATTTCAGAATAACTTTAAATCAGACCTCCTTAATTTTCAGCACCCCACGTGTTATGACTATCACAGACTTCAGTTCCTCTTCTGACATTGCAACATTTCAAAGGGATCAGTGATTCTGGAAAGTGGGAGCTCCTCCTCCTCCTCCTGGGAACAGTTGGATACCTTTTGCCTCTATAGTGAACGCCTGCTGAAACAAAAAGGGAGGGCGCCACCTGCTGTGTGGATGTGACGAACAAACGCCTGGAAAAAGAGAGAGGAGAGGGAGCAGGAGGCCTCTCTCGCTCTTTCCGTCAGGGATTTGTTCCTCCATGTCCGAGTTGAGCCCCCCCCAAAGGCCGTGAATCCTCCACGAAAGGGGGATGAGGAACACCAGACACTTGACACTAGTTTCAGATGTAAGTTATTCATCTGAAGATGAATCTCAAACACCATCCCACTCCTCCCAGTCCTTTCGGGGGGGTTTAAAATCTTTTTTCAAAATCAGTGTGTTGGGTCATTTGTTAGGACAGCAAGCTGCGTCTGACTGGACTGTTACAGTATTTATTATTACCAATGACTTTTGATCTGAAGTCCTGTCCTGCTCTGAAGAAGTCATTTGGTGGGTATTTTGTGCTCTGAGTTGCTGTTGCAGTGCGGACCAAGAGGAGTTACACGAGAATGATTACTGGTCACAGCAATAATGACAATAGTGATGCTAGTACTTTTTGAATGTTTCAAACAAAGTAGTATATAATATTAATAATGTTGAATTGTGTGTGAATGTGTGTAGAGGCAAGTGGAAAAAAAACAAACAAGCAAAAGATTTTGACTGACAGATGTGTGCGTGCGTGTTCACGAGGAGTCCTCAATGTTTCAGATGTTACATTTTCATATTTCTTGAGTTTTTTTGTTTGTTTCTTGGACATTTCCTTTTTGGTTTGGTTGCTCACTCGTTGTATCACAGAGCCAGACATTAACAGTTCAGGATTTACCGTAGACTTGATCAGGTGGACACCGAAATACCGGAACAGTCGGCTAGTTTGTTGTCCAACTGGGACGGACGCTTCAAAACAAAAGGACCAACCAGAACTTTGTAGGCCCAGGGGAAGAATCAGTTTTGCAGTATTGTTTTTTGTTTTTGTTTGTGTGTTTGTAAGATTAATTTGACTCACTCTCTTTTTATTCAATTCATTTTCTATCTTTATTTTTTTTTGTCGTTTATTTTCAGCCTTTCCTCTCCATCCACTCGACTCTGGCCTCTGAAGATGTAAAAACATCTCATCCATCTGTATTCCCTCTGTTTTTTCTTCTTCTCATCACTCAACCCCACTCTTCCTTTCTTTCCTCTATGTGCTCTTCCCCATCACCCTCTCTCTCTTTCTCTTTCTCTCTCTCCCTCGGTTTCACTGAAAATGGCGGCTATAGAAGCATGTGGGCCACGCTGTGCATGGCCAGCCGCAGATAACAAAATGGTGTAATATTTATTGCAGGAGGGGGGAGGGAGCGGGTCAGGGATAGAATGAGAGAGACGGAAGAGGAGCAGGGATAATAATGTACTGTAAAGATGTGATTGTACACTGCACCATGGAGAGAAATGAAAAGTTCTAAAACATGCATCATCTTAAACATCTCGCTCATCTTTGAGTCTGTGTGTCTTTAGCTTTTAAAAGATTTGGGTCAGTGGATTGTGGTGGAACTGTTAACGTTCGCTATTAATTTAACTATTTGTCATTTGTTACTGTCTTTTACAATATCCCAAAGCCCAACTTGACATTTAAATAGCTTGTTTTGTCCAACAAACTCGAAAAAACAACAAAAAAAGTTTTATTCAGTTTTATATAAAAGAAGAAAGAAATCTTCACATTTGAGAAGCTGGAACCAGGGGAATGTATTACTCAGGTAATCAAATAATAAAATAGTTTAATTCATTAATTATTTCAGCTCTAGTTTTTTTAATCAGCATTATAGTCAAGTTTGAGTCCGGTAAACATTTAAAAAAAATAAGATTTCAGACACCCCTGATTTTTTTTTATAATACAGAATTGTATTACTTTATCTGTGATTATTTCTAGATTCATTGTTTAGTCTAGGAAATGTCAGAAAACAATGTTCAGGCAGTGTCCTCATTTAGTATCCTAGTGGCCATGAAGGTAGAGGCTCCTACTATTAAGATAAGATGCTGAACAACATACCAGGTTAAAAAACAAGATGCTCCTAACTTTGACCCCTCTGTTAATACCTTTCCAAAGTCAAAACAGCCATGCTTGTATAGTTAGTTAGAGCTTTTATAAGAGCCTGATAGGGGGCAAGATGTGTTAAATCATCAGAAGTGTTAAATCAGCAGTTATTCCCCACTCAAGCTTTTTCAAAAACAGCTTCTGTATACTTTAGTACTTCTCTCAACCATTGCATCCCAACACACATGCACACAGACACATACATACATACATACATACATACATACATACATACATACATACATACATACATACACTACCATTGTTGTTGTTTCTACTTTTCTCAGATTTTATTCATCTGTTGCTCTTCGGCCACTCCTAAGAGCATAAAGTACCTCAAATACACCTGTAATCACTCAATGGTAGCTCCCAATGAAGGCACTGAGGTCATTTCTTTTTTATTATGACTTAAGTTTTTAGTGACCTGAGGGGAGTTTACATCCTACAGTTGACACAAACAGAAACAATTTTTTCATGTACTGGTCAATTTAGGGATTTTGGGCTTTTATGCTTCCATAACACGTCTTCTTTCAGACTAGTGGAAAGGAAACACATTTAGGAGTTTACAGTATTTACTATACTTTGTCTGAGTCTGTATATTTCTCCTGCGGGTATCTTTAAAGGCTGTTTACTCAAAATGATTTTTTTCTCTCTCATACTTTGAGCCAGAAATCTGCAGTTCAGTAGCACTTACATGCAGCAAACTTTCCAGTTTTTTTCATATCTATATTCTGAAGGTTTTTACAGAGGGGTTTGTTCATATATAAATGGATTAATACAACATTATTATTATTCCGTAAAACATATTTATGGCTGTATTTTCTGATTTATGGAATGATAAAAAGAGATATCCCAAATCCCCTCTGTAAAAACATTTGACATATGTCAGCAGAATCAAACAAGAATTTTAAACCTGGCTTTTGTCAACGTTCAGATTTCTGTTCTGGAAATGTATGTAAATCAGCGCATATTTTATTAGATGATGCCTCATTTAAACATAACATTTTAGAAAACCTGTGATACAAAAATAATTGTCTTAATGTAGGTAATCAACTGGGGAAGTGTCATGGTGATATCTATTAGTTTAAACTTTCACCATAACTTAACCAGATGGCTTACTATGTAATCTCGTGATTCTCGGCAGCTGCCAGGCAAGGTAAGTAGTTTTGCCTTGAAAAAACTTGGCTTAAAAATGATTGGCTCATTGGTGTTTTTAGACTAAATCTATGTATTGAGTACTTTTAAATTTAAAAAAAAGTGAAGGCTTTGTAACACTATTTTAAACCATAATGCTGTGGAGTGAAATTTAGAAAAATGCATCTGAAATATTTTTTTTCCCCCTCTGATGTCTGGACTTAATTTTTTGAGGGGAGAGAAGGGATTTTTTGGGGCATTTCTAAAGTCTTGGCTACGAGCCTGACTGTGATTAACATTTCTCATCGCATGTAGTAAAATGCGTCCATCCGAAAGTCCTGTACAAGTTAAAAAAAAAAACTGGTTAATACTTAATGACCATTAACCCAGCTGAGCAAAGATTTAAGTACAGGTGTTGGTCAGTCAGAACAAAATTAATATGCTTTATGTATAAACATACAATTGCTGGTGTTAAATTAAATAGAAACATTATTTTTTTGCCTTCAATCAACATGTTTTACAAACATAGATGGAAATGAACTTAAAGTGTGAACTGAAGATGCATCAGGCTGAAAGTCCCTGACACCAACACATTTACCATTTATTTAAGATCAAAATGATTCAAGTGAGACATGGCCGATTTCTCATGAATTTTATTTTTTCCTGGGTGTATCGGCAAGCAACATTTCGACACCTACACATGAAGAGGAAACTGCAGTTATATCCGTAGTAAGCAGTGTGTATCACTGCTTGAATGGAGGAGGTATCACTTGTTTTATATTTTTCTTTACTTTTTTACTTTTTATTAGCTTGTATCTCATTGGACATTGTGTGTTGGTACTGTGCTTCTTCCATCAGTATGCAGCATGTCGTTATACTGTATTAATTCATGAGTTTGTGTGTGTTCCCTTCTTCTCAGTGTCTCAAGATGTATCAAACTCACTTTTGGTAAGAAAGAGATGAACAGTAAACATGCAGAATGGCAGTCTTTGGCTGCCATGTGGCGTTCACCGACCGTCTCTGAAAGAGAAGCAAGGACAGCTGTTTTTACAAACACTTAAGGTTTGTAACGAAGCTATGCCTTTTTTCTTTTTGGTTACCACTGGCTTCACCCTGGGAGGCACACTGGACAGGTTTTGTGGTACGTTTGCCCTTGGCAGTTATAGGCTACATATATACAGCGATTTGTCAAGCCCTTAAGTTTCTTCAAAAACACCCAAGACATTTGTGTGAAACATCAGTGGGAAAGCTAAAGGTGACATGTTCATATCACTTCAGATAAACTGGTAACGTTGCTTTTTTGGCAGTACTATAAATTGATCAGACATCAGAGGGCTTTCCACACAGTATGTCACAGGAAGTCACACTTGGCTTCTGGTGCTATTTTTGCTCCTCACCATCAAAGTTTTTTAACAATACACAGCCAGTTTAAACAGGAGAGTGGACTGCTGAAAAGGCTTTAATTAACAGGGAATCCCACTATAATATAGATAGAATATAGAACTAGAAATATCTTTAGATTGTTGTTGCAAAACATTTTTTAGGGTTGATTTGTCATTCTGAGCTCTGGAAGATGTAGGAAAATACCATCAAAAAAACCCCGTAAAAAAAATTACTGTTGTCTGAGAAGTTAAGATAAAACAGGAGCTCATCTCGGTTGCTTTCCTAGTCCGAAACATTGAAAACATGACTGGCTCTATGCTTTTCTAATATTCTAAGAAGTTTAACCTATTTATGATGACTAATGACTGTATGTTCCTTTATTTGAAAGCGGATAACTCAAAACTCCCCAGATAGTTCAGTCAATCTAACAAAAAAAAAAAAGGGCCCAACCCAGGAGAAATTGCAATAGTAACGTTTCATAGTTTTTATTGATCCTAATGCCCTCCTACATCATATATTAAAAGTATATCTTCATGGATTTAGTGGACCATAGTTTTGATGATTTAGAATGATGTGGTTTGGGTAAAATACAGTAGTGCAAAAAGGTAACTTTGGTAATTTTTTACTATATATATATATATATATATATATATATATATATATATATATATATATATATATATATATATATTTTGCTTCAAATGTTGTATCATTAAAAGCTGTTAAAACAGCTTCGTAAAGCCAACAGAGGAAACACTGACAGCTTTTAGTTGGCTTTATAAAACCATTATCGGTTACACACAGTGTGAAATAAAATATGACACAACTGATTAAAAACTCTTAAAAACATGACTGAACATCAGAAGCATGATGTTGGTCATTTTGAATAGCTCATAAGCATGCAGACAGTGTATATGCAATGTAGGCCTATAATATCTATACAAAATAATCTGTGCATACACAGTTCAACCCTCTTCCTCTGTCCCGTTGGACCACGACCTCATGCATCCCTCCTGACCCTCACATCAGGATACATTTCAGTCCTTTCCATCCTTCTGCAGAAAGTCACTTGAAAAAACTTCCTATGAAGATCTTTCTCCATCGTGTGGTTAGATTTTTCCATCATGTGGAAAGGATGGCAGGATGTGAGTGACGGTAAGAGCAGAGGGCATGAAAGTGGCAATGTGAGATTCCTCAAGGAAGCTTTCTTGAATTCTTCCTCGACTTGAAGTGAAAAACATAAAACTGTCAGGAAAATGAATAATGTAAAAGACGAAAGAAACATGCAGTAACACATCGTCAACTTTCTCAAAGCACAAAGCACTTTCTGGAAAGAACACAAAGCTTTATCTAAAATCTAAATAAAATGTGTTAAAGTATGTCAAAGACAACACAACATAGGTGGGAATGAAAACAGTGTGTTAAATAGCAAGCGAAAAGTTTAAAATGCATTGACATGACATGTTACATTATTATTACATTAATTATTAATTTATTATGTTGTTATATATATATATATATTATAAAGTAAACCTATTACAATTATGAGAGGAATGCTGAATTTTCTTTTACTTTCAACCTAGTTCTCCCCTAGTGGTAGTAACAAAAAAACAGGAATTAACACATTGTATAAGCTCCATCTTTGTAAAATAAACAAAGAACAAAGGAAAGCACAAGAAGAAACTGAATTCAGACATGAAAAATCCAGACTTACCAATGCTATTCTGCCACTTGAACACCTGCACAATTATCTTTACTTTCCGATGCTACAGCTAAATACTCCGCCCTGAAAGAAAGAGAGTGGTGGAAAGGAGAAACGGGTGGTTAAGAACAGTGAATCAGAATCATAAAAATATATCTATACAGTAAGGAAGATGGAAAATGTTTGTTATTTTGAAAATAGCAGATTGAAACAGATTCTGTCTCCGCTTTCCAAACAGTGTCAGAAAGGAAAAACAAAGGTGAAAGTGGTTGGTGGGAAGTAGGGACATTTGGACGGCCCAGCAGGATCTGGGAATGGACTGGCTCTGAAGAGAGCCTGGCTATGTTTGTATTTGACTGTTTTGTGTTACTCACGCGCTCTCTCTCAAAGCTTCCTCTCCTGCTGCTGCAATCTTCCTGTAGCAGTAAATCATCTCAATTACGAGCCATACCTGCAGCCCGATGATGGACACATACATCATCACCTCAGACAAGATGGATGCCAGTCCTCTGGTGACTACAGAGACCGAAAGGGAGATAAGGTAAGTCATGATATATCTGTGTGCTTATAGAAAGGAGGTTAGATTCAGTTTGTACCATTAAAAGGATGAGTCATAAGTCATGACCTCCTGTCCTGAATTACAGTGTCATAATTCATCACTTCCTGAATCCTGCTGCTGATTAAGTTTACCTACAGTTAACGTCCACAAGGGTTTACTGTCCTGCTCAAGTAATAAAACTTCAGAGGACCGAGCATTGAACCTTGGGGGACACCTCTGTGGTAATTTAAGCACTTGTCACTAAAAGCACCCAGTTTAATTAATAGTAACTACACCAACCTGCATTAAAACATTTCTGGGCAGCAAAACAAGCTCTAAAAACAACCAATTACCACCTGTTAAGTTAATGCAGCAAACTAGTGGCCACCTAGTGAATGGACAATATTATATATTAATTAATATTATCTCTCCCTTAGGGTGAGAAGCTCAGTTATCCGTGAGGAGCTTGGAGTAGAGCCACTGCTCCTTCGCGTCGAAAGGAGCCAGTTGAGGTGGTTCGGGCATCTGGTAAGGATGCCCCCTGGGCGCCTCCCTAGGGAGGTGTTCCAGGCACATCCAGCTGGGAGGAGGCCCCGGGGAAGACCCAGGACTAGGTGGAGGGATTATATCTCCAACCTGGCCTGGGAACGCCTCGGGATCCCCCAGTCGGAGCTGATTAATGTGGCTCGGGAAAGGGAAGTTTGGGGTCCCCTGCTGGAGCTGCTACCCCCGCGACCCAACCCCAGATAAGCGGACGAAGATGGAAGGATGGATTATCAAATTACTTCTGTTTTTGGTCTCCTCTAACTCTTGAGGGCAATATCTGGAAGTTTATCAGTTAAATGCTCCACTATGTTCAGCAGCTAGTTGTCAAGTTTCCTGACTGCTGTTTGGTGGTGGGCACGTAGCATACAGTGGATTTTTAGCGCATTTTTTATGAACTTGATGCTATGAAACAAAATACTAAAGTTGTTGGCCAAAAGAAAGTGCTTAAGGAGGCTCTGTATAGCTGAGGATAACTTTAAATAACTCACATTATTATTTTAACCTGCTTTAATTAACCTGCATTATGTTTTGACCACATGGAGGCAGCACAAAAAACGTATAAACACAAAATTGACATAATATCACGTCATAGAGTTGATTTGGTGAACTTGCTAGCCTTTTTACCTATTCAGTAGTCACAGACCAACAATATCATTCATTTGGACTTCACGTGGAAAATGTAAGTTTGATATTCACTTGATTTTCAGCTCTGTTTTGGTCTCTACCATATCCAGAAATATCTGGCTCTTTAGCTGCTAAATGTTCCACTATGTTCACCAGCTAGTTGCCAACTTTGTTTGTCTGCTGTTGGTTCTCAGCTAGTAGTGTACAGTAGGCTTATTAATGACAGCGACTGAATCAAAACAGTTTAAATTACATTTCTTTGAGTAAGCTGGCTAATTTAGTTTCGCTCTTCCCCGCTCAAACAGACAGTACAACATCCCTCCTCTTTGTTCTTACCTTGTGGCACCACTTTCATGACGATAGTCATGTTGGGGTCAGTTGAAAACTCGTAGTTGGGATACTTGAGGGTGCGGCTGAATATGCACTTGTAGGTTCCTGCGTCATTGAAGGTCACATTGAGGATGAAGATAGAGCCATCCTGCAGGTCCTTGCTGCCCTTGGTGCCGTTCCAGTGCAGGCGCTCATAGAAACGTGGGTCAACGATAGTGGCATTTTCATTTTCATAGTGGTATAACTGGAAGAGAATTACAGAAGATGTCTTTAAAAAGGAAACAAAGCAAAATAGAGAACTTTGGCAAAGTGAACAAGGGTTTCAGGCAAGGGTTTCCCAAATATATAATTTATTATTTTTTAGCAAACTTTACGCGAACAGGAACAAGTATTCTGTTTCATAAATCTAGTGGGACTTTCCACCAATTTTTGGTTAGTTTTGTTGATTAATACCCTTCCCAGAGTGTCAAGTTTGCATTTCAGTTTCCCTTTCATCCCTGAGCAGACAGACAGCTAGTCTTCATATCAACACTGCTGCTGTTTTTCTGTATCGACACGAGATGCATCACCTTTGCACTTCCTCGTATATTAGCGGATACAGAGTCTTAATGGCGGTTGAAGGCTAATGGGATCTCTCCTGCTATGGGAATACACTGTAATGGCCTCTTTGCTTTGCCTGGTGAGGGCTGTTAGTTCAGCAAAAGCGCTGTCTTCCAGTCGACACAGGGAGGGAAAAGCCTGCCATAAAAATGCAAGACTCTGCTCTTCCTCTCTCTCATGATAAATGCATTGCAGCCGTTTCAGAGAAGACATACAACCCTGTTGTCAGGCTGTTGTGATGGATATATTTGGGGCTTTGTGCTGATTTTATATATTGCTTTATCTGGACACATGATAAGGTATTACATTAGGGAGAAAACTGGCTGCATTGCATGTGATGGACATTAATTTAACAGTGTAACTAAAACATTTTCTTTAGTCTTGACTATGCTGAGTTCGTTTCTGATTAACACCACTACTGTCTGTAATCTTAGTATTAAAGGTAATTTAGAAATTAAGTTTCAGCCCTGTTTATCCATAAAGAATGACTGTATAAGATATACGTTTTTCTTATCCTTGGGAGTCTTTTAAGTATTTGTAATGTAATTACTTTGTGTAGAGAATGAGGCTTGTTCTTTTCTCTTGCTTGGTTATTAAGGCCTTAAAAGGAAGTCGATCATGCTAAAGCTAACGTGTCTCCTCCAATTTTAGCATACTTGCATACTGGCTACCAGTGGATTTAAGAACATATTTCAAAATCAATCAATCATTTTTATTTGTCCACCCTTTCAACTGAGGACCCGTTGATATTAAGGGGGGCATAGTTCTTCTCAAAGACCACTATCATCTCTTTAGTCTTGCTGGCATTCATGAGTAGGTTGTTGGCCTGACACCAGCGGGTCAGGCCCTCTTCAAGTTTTAAGTAGGCCAATTGATGATGGTGTTGGAGTCGAGTTGGTAAAATCGGGTAAAATCTTGCTGAGTAGGCCTACTGGTAAAACTAATAATAATAATAATAATAATAATAATAATAATGCGAATGATGAGTGTTTTCGGTTCTGGCCCCAAAACTGTTGAGAGTGAGATGAGAAGAATAATACCACTGTCATGTTTGTACGTTACATATGAAGCTACAGGAGATGGGTAGCTTAGCTTAGCATAACGATTGGACACAGGGATATACTTTTAGCCTGGCTCTGTTCAATTGTAACAAAATCTGCCTAAAAACAATTTGTGGTTTTACAGGGGGGGAGACTACAATGGTTGTCTAGCAACCTCATGATGTCGAGAAGAAATATTCTGCCAAATAACGACCTGTTTAAAAAAAAAAAAAAAAAAGGTTGTCATATTTATACTTTGTTTTTTTGTCTGAATGGAATGAAATATAAAATGCTAATGGGCGAGGTTTAGAGGTGCTTGTAGGCCCTAACTAGGCTAGCTGTTTCCCCCTGTTTCCAGTCCTTGTGCTAAGCTAAGCTGCTATCTGGCTGCTGTATTTACCAAACAAACTTGAGAGTGGTATTGATCGTCTCATCTTATTCTCTGCAAGAAGGGTGTATTTTCTAAAATGATGACATATTCTTTTAGGTTGCAACTGAGGGCTGTTTTTTTCAGAGCTTGCCTTGTCATATATTTTATTATTACTCACGTGGCTGAAGTTGGTCTCATTTGAACCCTTGAATTGCCAGTCGACTGAGGCCGCGGCGGGCACCTCGCTTCTCATCTTGCAGGAAATGCAGCCAAGTTTGAAGCCTTCGTTGGCCACGGCCTCTGTGTCTGAGTCCACCTCCACGCAGGCTCCATAGCACAGAGACGCTACAGAGTGAAAATAATGAAAAAGCCCAGAGTTAGAAACCTCCTGTATCACTTTATTGCTCTTTGTCTATTTGCAGGTCACAGGGTTCAGAGGTAAGAGCCGTGGGAGGCCATCATCCTCTTTTTCATGTACCCGTGACTAGATAGGTTGATACACGAGCAGAGCTCTGGTGTTTTCCAGTATCTCAGTACTTGCAAGCACTGTCAAAACAATACTAAGTAATGTTAGCTACTGCAACTTTTTGATTTTGCGTGCTTGCTCCCACTGATCATTGCATGCATGTTTTTTTCTTCTTTTGTGTTGGGCATGGCTTTTTTCTTGCATTTTTTTATTTCCACTCATTTCAGTACTTAGATTATTTTGAATATGATTATTTGGTTTTTAGTTTTGTAGTATTTACATTTTAGGTGTTTTTTATCTGTGAAACGGAGGGGAAATAAAGAGGTTGCAGTGTGCGGTACTAGTTTCTTACATTCTGTCATTTGGTGACTGAGCTAAATTCATATATAGAAGCGTGAGTCTATATATGCCATCATCATCATCATGACACGTACTTCTCGTCGGCCGGGAGTAACACACCTGTAACTTCAAATGTTTCTTTCTCACACTGCACCTTGCAGTTTCCACTGAGGTCTCAGCATCGCCCTCAACCAAAGATCTTGTGCTATTCTCAACTTTGACCTCTGGGGATGCGTTTGTTTCGAATCACAAGGTGGGAGGAGGGAGAGGACAGGAAACACAACTCAGATGAACTGAAATCATTAAACGTTTGGTTGAGATTCACAGAGACTGCACATTGTCCATGGCCTCAATTATACAAATATATAAAAGAAAATAGGGGCAGAACTGTGCAACAGCTAAAAAATTGTTTACTCCCTGGGATACAAATGTTGCAGCAACAAAGTGTGACTTTTTAAAGGAATCACACAAATAGAAATGCCACCACACTGCAGACACACATGGAGGGGAGGAATGAGGGAGGAGGAAATAAAGAGAATGTTAGCACAGGCTTCAGTAGTAACAGTTATTTCTGCAAAAGCATGGAGAGCTGGGGAAGCAGGAGGGAAGAGGCCTAATGCCGGTGGATGCACTGCAGAGAAGGAAGAGGGAGGGAAGAGAAAAAAGGGAAGGAAAAGGAGAGAACATTAAGAACATAATGTAAGACTTCACATGCCCAAAAATATAAACCCAAAAGTAAATGGACCCATTGCGATCATATATTTAAAAAAAGAGATAGTCGTGCATATAAAAAAAAAACCAGAGCCTGAACATGAGTGCATTAATTCCAGATTCAGTGGTTTTAGACTGATCTCCAGTTCTAAATTTGCTGAGTTATTGTACCAAAGCCACATTTAAACAAGTAATCTATTGCATTTTGTTAAAATGGATAAAAATGCAGCATGCATTGATGAAAACCTAAAGGTTAATGCCAATTTGTACAACTTGTTTTCATAGTTTTGGACATTGTTCAGTAATAACATTTGTCTCACCAGCTTAGAGATGCTGAGATGAGGGAACGCAGCAACCTCTAATAAGAGACACCAGAAAAATAATGCTTGTCCTACTTGTAGATGTGTGCACACAGTTTTTCCTGTGCAATGAGGTATTATCACTGATATTTCTGGTCTCAGTTTTAGATGTACTTCATAATAAAGTAGTTTGAGCAGTAGTTCCCATCCTATTTTATTCGACGTACCCCCACAATCCTATCAGATGAGATCAAGTCAACACTCATCTAGTTTCCAATGTATCTGTTGGAATCAAAGTTGTAGTAAACCAGAATAAAAGAAAGTATTATTTACACTGAGACCTCCCACGATAACTCAGGTGAGGAAAACTTGAATGTCCGAACCTACAAAACGGGGTTCGGTTAAGGCTGGGGTCTTGGGGTTTTTAGGTTTTCTGGGAGGTGGGTCTGCTTAGGACCTCTAGATTACAACAGACCTGGGTCAAACAGCGTTTGCAGCTTCTTCTCCTGAACTGCTTGGCGAACTGGTTTCACTTACAGTTCACAGAAAGCACAATCAAAGCTCTAATTAGCTTTGTCTTGTCTGTTCAAAATGTGAATTGATTGCATTGTGTTAATTATTAGCTGTTATAAGATGCACCAGCTGTCTGTGCCGCAGCTAATCCTCGGCTGCCAATAGCGGTCGATCATTCATCACTTAACGCCAATGTCAAATCTCACAGGAAAGCATTTGGAAATCAACTGACGGACACCTTTTTTTTTTTCTTCAAAAAAGAGACTCCACCAAATTTGACTCAAGTCTGAGTATCCTATCAGCTTCTGCTGCGTAGAGAACAGGCAGAAAGAGACAGAAAGACACGGTCACACAAGAGCAAGACATTCCATGCAGAGAAACACAGAAGGGTTAGAGATGGCCGGCATATTGACTGCTTTGAGAAATGGAGGTGAGACCAATAAGACATATTACAACGACAACAAAGCACATGTTTGACGGACAGCAGGACATAAATTAAAAAGCATGTCTGAAGACAGAAGAGAGCACTACAGTTGCAGGACATGAACACAAACAGAGGCAGATGAAAATGTTGCAGGACAGCACAGACAGCGTGAGGCCGTAATCCTGAGGGAGGTTAGTGACGCAGCGAGAGGCGAGATTGTGCAAGGTGGGCAGTGATGATGCTGACTGTCCAAAGCTGAGACGGCGAGTTAAGGAGACAGCAGAGAGAGAGAGAGAGATGCAAGCGGACACAAAAGGAACGGCACATCCAAAGTGCAAGGTAGACAGAGACAGAGCCACCAAACTACCTCAGCAACAATTCTCACCAACAGCTGCAGGACACATACACAGAGCATCAAAAATGCAAATCCATTGCGTAATCGGTGGATTGAGGTTCAGGATTATGCAAACAGATATTCCAGAAATTGCAGATTAGGAGTTTTTTTTCCCCTAACAGGGGTGCTGGCTACTTAATCCCTCATATCAATTGCTGTATACCCCTGAGGCCTACAAAGCAAAAAAAAAAAAAAACGGATTTATATTTTTAGCTGCACATTAGACCATCCACCCACTGAGGTTAGCTAGCTTAGCATGTCGCTGGGAGCTAAATGAAATACAAAAAGGGTCGAGGTTATTTGGTGAACTGAGCATAAGAGAGATGGAGAAAGGAAAATTGGATAAGCGACAGCAAAAGGGATGAGGGAGAACAGCATCTGTTTCCGTGGCTGGGTTCCCAGAGACATAAACACGCGTGTACTGTAGGCATACGTAACCTGGGGAAATACCAAGAATCCATGACATTTCCTTTGAAACCAAGCGAGCCTTAGACTTTCCACTGTAACAAGTAGACCATTGTAGCTCACTACTCTGAGAGTGTCTCTTTCATTTCACTCCACAAAGATGTCATATTGTCAGGGCTGGTAAAGCGACGGTGCACAAGGTTATCAGTATAGAGCAAGCCTGAGAAATCCCTGCCTGCTTCTCAATCTTTCAAAAGCTGCTCTATAGTTCAAGAGCAGAATTTCTATTTTTTTGGAGTGCAAAAACCAAAACAAGACATTCAACATTTGATTTACAAACAACAACAAAAAACCATAAAAATCAATGAGTCAAACATAAAAAGTTAAGAAGACTTAAGAGCTCTCAAGGTGATAACATTACAATTATAACTAAATCCAACTTTAGAGCTTTGTCACATTTCATTTACTACTTCTACCAAAATGTAGCCCTTTCTCCTGTGGAAAATAATGTATGGGCAAAAATGCAAAAAGAAGTAAAAAAAAAAAAAGGGAAACAAAAAGTCCAAAAGTCTGTCTGCTGTCTAGTATATTGATCTCACTTCATTCCTCTCTCTTGCAAGCTCTGTTCTCTGCAACGTATGCACAAAGTACTGCATGTTCAGTGACATTTTGTTATACAAAATAGATCCAAATCTGTTTTGAGGAATGAAACACAAGGCGAACGTTGATTCTTTTTCTCAACAAATCCTCGGCTCAGTAGTCTATTCAACTTGTTGATGACACTTCTTTTGTCTCACAGCAATCTCTACAAAAGCTTATATGGGCGGACATTTTGATTTGTCAAAGCAGGAAAAGCACAGGTGTAGCTAACAACACAAATTATGACTTTGTTACATTTAGGTGCTCCAGTTCTGAGGCCCTGCTGTTGTGCATGCTGGCTCACTGATGTACCTAAATGGGGCGAGGCCCCATTCATGTTACAAATGTTTTATCTGCTGTAACAAGTCTAAATATCTGCTGTAAAAAAGGCATAGGAACAAGAAACCCTAAATGGGATGCAGCCATTACTAATGTTATTTGTTTTTGAATTGTGATGACAAAACTGTAAAGAATTATATTCCAAAATGCAAAGTTAAAGATGCACGAATCAGTAATTGTGGCCGTTTACTGGCAGAACTGCACAACATACTAAAAATTGCATAAGTCTGACATATTATTGCCTTGTAAGTTGATATGGCTAACATGTTGGCGATCTATTGTTTGTCTATACATCCTGCAGACACGTAGCAACATTTATTTATTTATTTTGGTATGTGTCTGGCCACGTGGCAAATGTAAGTCCCATATTCATTCTCTTTTAAAGTTCTTACTGACTTGAGGTGAAAACAAACATCAAATCAAAGTATTATACATGCATTTATTAATGTCTGATAAAAAATATGTAACCATTTTTGATGGTGTCCACAATAATAATTGAGAAACCGATGGGTTCCAAGCTCTTATATAATGCAAATATAAATCAAGAAGTGTGGAAGGTCATCTCGTCCTTCAAAGCCCATCTCACTCGCCTATCCCCCTCCTGCCCCCCCTTCCCGCAGCTACAGGCACCCTGGTATTACAGACCTCTGTCACACAGCTGGATGAACAGGGGCTCAGGTGTGTGTATGGGCCTGTTCTGACCTGGTATTAAAATACGTTCTGAGTGATCCGATCACGAGTGGACAGCTCTGTGTGTGTGTGTGTTTGTCTGTCGTGTGTGACACAAGTTAGCAGGACACATGCAGCCAGCCGCGGTATCTCGCTCCAGATTTAGAACGCAATGAAAAAAGCCTCCAATAGAATCAAAATAAAACTCTTTTTCAGAATTATATCCATGCAGCTTTGAGGCTTCAGAGTCTGACCCCAGCTGCAGATTGAGCACAAGTGAAAAATCTGTTATAGTTTCTACTATCACATTCATGCAGTGCCGCTGTGATGGAGTGCATCAATCAAGACAGATCCAGACATCCTATATACTGTGCTGTAGTAGCTATTGCACGTTTTGTAGAACATGCTTGTACAACCTGATGATGTAATATATTATCAGGGGGTTGGAAGTGCACTCAACCGGAGGAAAAATTGACTTTAGTTGTTACCCAGAAGCTTGAAGAGTACAGCTTATGTTAAGATTAGCTATAAATAGTTTTGAGCTGTAAATGTTGAACAATTTGCAAAAAAGCAGAAAAGCTGTCACAACAAACATCCTTCATTCTAATGCTGGAAAAAACTACCAACAGCATCAAACCAAACCAACACCAAATGCAGACCATGAATCAGCCTTTATCGTTTTCTCAAGAACTTTCTGCAGTGCATCACTCGAGTAGTTCTAATTAGTTTATGTTCCACCCTTCCACTTAAAATTATGATAAGCTCCTCTGTAATGTGTTTTCCAGTTTGTGCAGATTCTGTGGTTGGAGTGGAGAGATGGATGGACGTGAATCCAAATGGCTCGGAGGCGGAAAAGATGGCGTGGTTGTTCAGACATCCCCTTGACAGTAATCTCCTTTGACCATAAGTTCGTGTTCGAGCCATTTCCAGACCTAATGGCTCTGTGCTGCGAAAGAGCCTCTCCGCTGTATGCATTAGTTAGGATTGCCATTGAATGCATTAGCTCTTTATTAGCCTCTGCAGTCTGGCTCGAAAGCAAGGACACACATCTGTCAGTTGAATTGTTATGCTTGTGAATGATTCTGCCCTTACAGTTGGAAAGAGAGAATCATTTTTGGCATTTTGAGCATAACAAAAAATAAAGTTAAGAATATTATGGTAAGCTAAAGTTGATATCAAAGTCTGTTTTATTGTATTTCGGGGCAAGCTGTCCCTTCTATTTCTCCTATTTCTTCTTTTTCTGATTGCATTTGCCCTCTGCAGCCGATACCAATCCCAATTCTGATGAAGCTAGATATGTTTGTGGATAGAAGTTTGATAGGGCGTCGGTGGAGCTTGATCATCATCCTAGCTATGAACTTGTATATATGGGTTTTTTCCTGCCTACCAGAAACTTCTTGAATTCCATCTCATGTTTCTACGGTGGCCCTGAAGTGCAAATCACAACAGCAAATAGAGAAACGCAACAGCAAATCATAAAACACAACGGCAAATAGGAAAACATGACAGCAAATACGAAAACACGACAGCAAAATAGGAAAACACGACAGCAAATATGAAAACACTTCAACAAATCATAAAACACGACGGCAAATAGGAAAACACGACAGCAAACATTAAAACACGACAGCAAACATTAAAACACAACGGCATATAGGAAAACACGACAGCAAATAGGAAAACACGACGGCAAATAGGAAAACACGACAGCAAACATTAAAACACGACGGCAAATAGGAAAACACGACAGCAAATAGGAAAACACGACAGCATTAACTTCTACCGGAAAAGGTAGAGCCTATCTAGCAGAGGACGGACCCTCCTGATTGGACAGACGGACTGTCTGTCTTTTAACAGGAAGGAGAGGTGAAAAACACGGAAAAGCGCCTACTTTTAACAGAGAGACAGTCCGTCTGTACAATCAGGAGGCTCCGTCCTCTGCTAGATAGGCCCTACCTTTTTACCGGTAGAAGTTAATGCCGTTTTGTTTTCCTATTTGCTGTCGTGTTTTCCTATTTGCTGTCGTGTTTTCATATTTGCTGTCATATTTTCCTATTTGCTGTCGTGTTTTCGTATTTGCCGTTGAGTTTTATGATTTATTGAAGTGTTTTTCATGTTTGCTGTCGTGTTTTCCTATTTGCTGTCGTGTTTTATGATTTGTTGAAGTTTTTTTCTATTTGCTGTAGGTGTTTTCCTATTTGCCGTCGTGTTTTCATATTTGCCGTCGTGTTTTCCTATTTGCCGTTGTGTTTTATGATTTGCTGTTGTGATTTGCACTTCAGGGCCACTGTATATTTCTTTAGCACATGCAAATGCACAAAGAGCACAAGCTGCTATTTTTATCAGCCTCAGTCTGTTCCTTTCCTCTTGTTTTGGGAGATTCCATCCAATTTCCTGTCTCGTCTTATATCCTCATCCTCACTGCGTCGGGCTCCAGTGCTCACATTGAGTCCTCAACTAACCCGCCGGCTCCTCAACCGAACTTTGTGTTTCTGTTAATCAAGGTTGTGTAACCTTCTTACTTTTTTGCCAAGTTTCACTTCTCTGCTCACTATCTGCTTCCTGGCTTAACTTTCTGCAGCTCTGCCTGCTTGTTTCAACGTGATGATAAACTGCTACTTCATGTAGGCTAAAGGAACAACTCCTTTACTATAATGTTATATTTCTTGAGATTATGAAGCTTTGGTTTGTAGTATTGCTGTCAGCGACTGAGTGTGAGACAAAGAGCAGCTTCTTGACAGTGATAAGTGCTCAGTAAATCTCTCTTAATGCTTTGCTTTCTTTTTGTGCTCAATTTTAATTCGCAGTGCTTAAAATGTGACATACATATGTTTTTGTTCTTTGAGGATCATATTGAAAACATGTAAAATAGATATTTTTTATTTTAACTTGAGTTGGGTTTGTACCAAAACAAATTTTAAAAACATCTTGTTTAATTTGCCTGCCAATTGATCATTTTACAGTTATTTATGGTTTAAAATAAACCAAGAGGCAGTGTGTGTGTGTGTGTGTGTGTGTGTGTGTGTGTGTGTGTGTGTGTGTGTGTGTGTGTGTGTGTGTGTGTGTGTGTGTCTACCACATGGCCTCATCTCGTTACTCTTACACAAATCTGAACAGCTGGGCTTTTAGCAAACAATCCAGCACAAAGATGAAACACTCACACATCTGCATATGAACACACACACACACACACACACACACACGAAGACTGCCAAAGCCAAGCCTACAAACAGAGCAGACAGCGGTAGAGTGGTCAACATCAGACAACAGGAAACACCTTAACAACAGTATCTGTGTGTGCGTGTGCATGTGCGTGTGCCCACCACATGGCCTCATCTCGTTACTCTTACAAAAAATCTGAACAGCTGGGCTTTTAGCAAACAATCCAGCCCAAAGATGAAACACTCACACATCTGCATATGAACACACACACACACACACACACACACACACACACACACACACACACACGCACACACACACACACACACACGCACATACGCACACATGCACGCACACGAAGACTGCCAAAGCCAAGCCTACAAACAGAGCAGACAGCGGTAGTGAGTGAGTGGTCAACATCAGACAACAGGAAACACCTTAACAACAGTATCAAACTGCACAGTCAGCGAATGGGGAGGGGGATTTGATGGTGACTCGTGCATGCCAGGTGTTGCCATTACGGTGTCGCCATTACGGCGTCGCCATGGTAACACAACAGCTGCAAACTCACCTTGAAGCACCAGGAGGGCGAGAGGCAGCAGCAGCTCTTGTATTGCAGACATCCTGACCGGAGAAAAAGACCGGTGGCAGCTCTCACGCGAGTCACAACACACAGACACACACAGACACACACAGACACACACAGACACACACACACACGTCAGAATGGGAGACAAAAGACAGATCTAAAGCAGCTATTCCAGCTTGGTGGTAAAACCGCTATGATGCCAAAGATGTTCTGACTAAGATTAAAAGTCTGGGTGGTGAGAAGAGGAGACTTTCTTGAGGCTGTTGGGACTCTGGATGTGGTCCGCCCCGTGGTCTTCTTCTCCTTCTCCTACTTTTTTTTTTTTCAGCTCATGCGAGGGCCGGAAGGAGGGGTGGATGGGTCTTCTTGCTGATCTGGTCTTCTTAAGCACCTAAAATAAACTGCAGCAGTGTGGAAGGCGTGTGCCCTAATGCCTTTTCTCTTCACACTCTCAGGATCTAAATCACTCTATTTTACAGGAGAGTTGGTCCAGCCTGTCAGTGTGTGAGCGTGTAGAGTTACCAGAGTGGGGAATCACTCCCAAGTTTCAGGTTTCGGCCTCTTGTCAGCTTGAAAAGGGCCTTTGTTCAACTATTTATACTCTGTGACACACCTTGAGGGCTGTTTAGCCCCACAATGAGACTGTGCACCAAATAATGCAGGTGCACTGACACACAGACTGGTCACTAAATGTCAACGTCAGTGATTAACCGTAAAGGCTACTGGGAGACTTATATCTTAGGGGCCAAGCTGAGCAATTTTTGCTAAAAAATAAAGACAGCGTGTGAGAGAGAGAGTGGTTCAATAGAGGAATTTAGCAGTTCAAAAGTCAAAAATGTTGCATGCAAAAAGGCCTTTGACAGGAAAACATTTAGCTGTTTTCCTCTCAGATATGACCTGGGCATGGGAGGGTCTGTGCTTGATAGAGCCACAGTCTGAGTGAAATGGCAAATGGAAGCAGTGTAAAGTGTCCTCTTGCTTATTTCCACCTCTCTTTGGCTTTGGAAGAAATTACAATTTCACCTTTTGTTATTGCTATTGCCTCAAATCTGTTATTTCTTTCTTTCTGCAATCTAATTTGCAGTTTCAAAACTATTAACAACTAACCCTATCTCTTCAAAGATGCAGCAATCCATGGCAGCCATGTGGTTTGTTTAGCTGCTGTCAGCATGCTCACAGGCTTGAATGCAACAGCACAGGTGGCTCTGGTGCTCAGATGGTTCAGCAGCACGGGACTACAGTCTGAGGTGGGATTGAAAGCCATGCATTGGACAGCTAAAGGAGGGGTTATTTACACCGCTGCCCGCCCATCTGTGCGTCTTTGGAGGCTATACAGAAAACGGCGCTATTCTTCTGTGCATTCCAGCAGTGTGGCTATAAATTTATAATATAGAGTTACTGTGTTTCCTACAATCAACTAGTCATGAATCAGTTAATTTAAACGCAGCGTCCGTCTATCTGTCACTTCCTACCTACCTTTTTAAATCCGCTTTTCCCCCCTCCCTGTATCCTTAAAACGTCTCGTCCTATTGATGGGTCAGAGGTGGACGGCTTCCATCCCGCGTCAGGCAGTCAGATGCTGGAAGTCGCTCCGCTGTCACACCGGGGACCATCGGATTTTGGGATCAGAGCGTGGCACAGAAATAAAGACAAAATCGCCTACTTCTTCCTCGTATTGCCTTCAAAGGAGAGACGCGCGGTGGGAAATGTCATTTGGAGAACCGCATATTCCTCCTTGAGCAGATGCTGAGAGACGTCAAAATTAAACAGAAAAGCGGAAGGGAAACATCTGTGTGTCAGTGGAAGGGTGCTTTAGGATGGTTTAAGGCTGGGGAAGGGAGGTGCATGCAGGAGGAGGAGGAGGAGGAGGGAGGGTGTGATGAACTGCAGCAGAGGGATGGAAAAAGAAGAGGAGCGGGAGCAGAGAGAGAAGCATAGCCGTTGTTATGGCAACAGGCATTTTATGTGATGTTTTCATCTCTTCCATAAACCACCACGTGTTGGCAAAGAGAACAGTCACTGATATCAAACTGTGTAGGCTAGTCTATTATATTGGCTATATGAGAATTATATGATATGTGGAGAGCTATTTTATATAAACATATAGATTTTTTTTTATTTGATTCATGGGACTACAAAACATGTATTAGGCCTGAATTAGGTGCAAGGTCGTAGCCTACTAAAAGTGTAGGACTATAGTGTAAACATTAGACCATAGCAGTCTTTTCCAGGTAGACAATGCCCCCATTCACAGGACATCAGGGGTCACTAAATGATCATATGTGTATGAAACAAGAAAATCAAACGTTTTTGCCTTTACGCCTTTACACTACATCTCAACTGAATTTCGGGCTGACGTGTTTAACAGCGCTCTCAAGCCAAGCACCACCATCAAAACACCATTGAGGATATATGTTCCTCTTCAGTGTAGCTCGTCTCAGGCTTGAATCCTTTTGCAGTCATGCCCTTTGCACTTGTAAGGAATTCCTCTGAAGTGCCACACAACACAATCACTGCAAGACATCAGATCATGTGATCAAGTAACAGTTGCAGTTCTCTATATGACTTTTTTTGGGTGACCCACACTGAAAAGTTTTTCTAAATTGTAATTCAAAAGGCAAACTTGCTGTGTCTTACTTTCTGTTTGAACTGTACCCCACCATACAGTTATTATACTTCCATATCCTATGACAGATTGAAACATGCTTAGCAGGCCCAGGTGACCTCTATAAAGTACCACTTCAGTGTGAAAAAATATCATGAGTATGTATTTGATAGTGATTTGATAGTGACATCTCTTTCTGAAATGTTGATATTGGCTCCTGTTAGACGAATAGATGAGGTTTGATCCACCTACAGCAGCTGTCTGTCGTTAGCTCGCTAAGCTCTGATTGGTCAGTGCTGATGTCTTGCAACACTTATAAATCTCCACATTTGCCAGGTTCCCCGGTGGTGGCCTTTAACATGACAGCGCAGTTCTTCGCTGGGTAAGTAGCTGGTCTGCTCTAGGTTAACTGGTTACTTTGCAACACTTGACGCTATTGTCTTGTTTTAAATAGTTTCAGGGCTTCCCTCTTTGCTCTGCTCATTGTGGACACATGCTGCCTTCCTGTTGTTAGGAAAGGTGAAGGTTCAGCCACTTTAGTAAAACATTGTGTTTCAGTTGACTTCACTTCTGATTAACTTGTATTCTGTTGTACCCAGGAACTAGTTCCGACGACCTCTATGGAATTTACACAAACACTGCTGCTAATTTTGAGCAGGGAGTGTCTTCTGGCCAGTTTTTATCTGGAGCTGTTATGCCTCACTCTACTAAAGGCGTCTCCACAACATCTTATTGGGCTGTGCCACAGCCGGGGCCCAGTGACCCTCAGACTTTTCAAAGTAATGTTCTGTGGTTCTACAATTGGTAACTTAGTTTGATATTTCAAGTCTATAGCAATCATCACTAGCAAGTCTGGGCTTGGACAGAAATTAAGCATGTTGAGTTTGATACTTGTATTCACTATATTCCTGTTCTCAGACATCAACTGGGCTGATGCACCTCCCAGTCTTTCATCTGAAGATGAAGAAATGTTGACTGGTCCACATGGCGTAGATTTGAGTCCAATGATGATGATCTGAGCCAATGTACCAGGCAGAAGAGTTGTCAGCTTTTGAGAAAAGCTTTGTGAATGGTAACTCCAAAAGGGAGACCGAAAAACAAGTCTGGCTGTCTCCTTCTCTGCCATCTCCTTATATGGGAATGTCTGCTGGACAAGCCTTCACCAGCCAACCTCCGCCAAACTTCAACATGAATGGAAGCTGGTACCCTTATTCCTACAACTTCATACCGACCAGTATTCTCCAGGAACAGTTAGTCAGGCCAGCAGCAGTTATGAGCAGGGGAGAGACCACTGACAAGACATCCACTATGAGAAAGGCCACGCTTCCTATAACCCCGGTCCTGCACGGCAGATCCAGACCTTCACTGGTGACTTTCCAGCTCCCCAGGGCTCCCAAGACGCCTGCAAAGAATCCTGTGATGGCTGGTTATGGACAGGGTGGTGCACAGACTGGTCTACGTACTTCTTCCCATGGAGGCTTCAGCCAGTTTGACCCTGAAGCGGGTGGCAATAACATGGGAGGGGTATGTGACTGACTAGGTCAGAACTTGTACTAACGTTGTCTTTCAGTGGTGGATATGGTGCGCCAACACCAAGCTTCTGAAAATGAATATTTTGTCAAATCTGAGATTGGGGGTTGTCTTAGTACTTCTTTGTTGTAATATACATGGATAATGTGCATATGTCACCCTGGATTTAGAAATCCAGACTTCTGTTAAATGTGGCTAAGGAGGGGACATGCATGCTATGATTAACAGCTTGTATTATTTGGAACAAAATGCAAAACGTTCTTCTCTCAACATGAATACATGTTCTGTATAAACATTTGTTTAGATCAATTAAGACAAGATGACAAACGTGCATATATGACAAACAACAAGCACATAGTATACATCTCTCCACAGTACATGGTTTCTTAGGAGCCCTCCAGAAAGCTTACGTACTTCCCCATTTTCTAGTGTAAACATTCAATCTTGCAAACCCGTTTATGACATCTCAGAAGCCACTCCTGGATTGAAGGCGCCCCTTCATTCTTCCATCCTCTGGCTATCATTTAACCAGTTTGGACCCAGCTTCTTATGTGCTTATATATCACGTTTACGATTAACCCATCTCTCAGAACAAATTCTTATTGGGCAATCAGACATAGGTTATCATGTATCCCGGTCCAAAATTCCTTGACATTATCACACGACCACAGGACATGAAGTGAGGAGACATGCATGTTAAAGTTTACATATGTCTCTGTCCTCATAAAGGGCACATTTAGTTTTATGGAAGTGCAAGGAATCTTATTATACATTGAAGGACTGTAGGTATTTATACCCTACAGGCAAAATATTGTTTATGGAAAAACTCTGTACCACCACCTAAATAATAGCTGGTGTCTGGAGCTGCCTGGCCATAGAGAAACTGACTGTTGCTACTGAGGGCCACTTAAAAATATTTAAATAATATACCCTATTTGAAAGCATTACATGACACACTTTGTACTTAATAGACAAAAGTAGCAGTGCTACAATCAGGGTTCAAAATTAACTTTTTCTTCCACCAGCCAAATGGCTACTGAATGTTTACATTTTACCAGACGGTCAATAGATTACCATTTACCATTTTTGGCTGGTGAGTGAAGCAAATCTACCAGCCAATTACATATTTTTCTAGCATTTGGCTGGTAGATGGTGCTAATTTTGAACCCTGGCTACAATAAATTGCAATACTAATAGAATCATTCATTCCTACCCCCAACATATCTGACCATGTTACTTCATCCCTGATCTGCTAAGCACTAATCACACATGACCCAGATCATCCACTTAACCCCCCCCCTCCCCAGGGTATAGACGTATGTGCAGAAAGGCCTGAAGAGCTCTGTCCCTACAGCCATATGAATCCAGTCTGTGGTATGTAGAATGCTAATACATGTATGTGTCTCTAATGAAACTGATTTAACCTCATGGTCATTTTGGAGGCTGTAGTTTGTGGTGGTGTTAACGCAGTCACATCATTTATTGTCGTTTTTTGGGGCTCTTTCAGTCTGGGTGTCTTGCTCCTATGTAAGAGGATGGGTGGCCGTAATCTGTCCTTGGCTGTAGGCTATTTGGAGTAGCAGTTTTTTGTTGTTGTTGTTGTTACGTAATTTCATATTAGAATATTTAAAGTTGTTTATTTGACATTCATTTATTACACTAAATAAACAATGTACCTTTTCATTATAAACTTAAATGAACGGCAAATGGCAACAACCAGGACTTTACATTTTTTGTCAATATTATTAATTTTACAAATGCCCCCTTTTTTAAAATTGCCTCTCATTCAAATGTTTCTAGCCCCCCCCCCCATCTTTAATACAATAGTTATATAATTACTGCTTTAGCTCATTTCAAATTCACATCTGACATCTGGTCAATGTCTGCTTTTTAAGTGTGTGTCACTCATAACCACATGGAAAGTTTCTCTTTAACTCACTTGTCCTGTTTGCAGCCTGCTTATTTGACATTTCAAGTGACTAACTGCCAGGTTCCAAACCCACCTTCTTTCTAGCCACCATTAATCTCTAAACCCCCCACAGGGACACACACTCACACAACATGTGACATTACCAAAGGTGCACCTACTCTCTTTCTGACTTAGCTCAGAGGGGATTCAGTCCTGTGTCTGTCTGTCTGTCTGTCTGTCTGTCTGTCTGTCTGTCTGTCTGTATCTCTCATTTTGGCCATTTCATTATGACAGCAGTGAGGATTACTCTGATGATTGAGTGCCTGTCCTCACTCTGAAAAATACATTGTTGCTGTGCGTGTGTGTGTGTGTCTGTGTGTTGGCAAATGCATCGTTTCTGTGTGTGACCTTTCTGTCCCTAATTCCACTAACATCCCTCTTGATTTTTTTGTTTTTTTATAATATGTGGATTAACTTTAATCACAGCAACAACACATTGAGAATAAATATCCACTCATACAGTAAGACGTATTGAGGATAAACTTGTTTATATAAACATATCTTCAGTGATTATTTTACAAAAAGACAGGATTGATACATCAATAAGACGATACATTTTAATTAAGAGGTGATTTGAGTTTTGGCTCTCTGTTTCAGCCATAGATTTGATTGCTTGTTGTTTAGGTTAATGCTTAATAGTATGCTGCAATATCATTGTATTTCTAGTTATCACATCATAGAAACATGTTTTAATATTTAGAGGAAAAATGGGTCACTGTCAATGGCTGCTCCTTTGTGCAGCTGCCCTCCGTCACCTTTTTAAAGGGGGAAATACCTCTACAGGGGAACAGAAAAGATTGTGAAGGAACTGATGTTTAAAATTTAGAAAAAAAGAACCAGACGTTTACATTTCTGATGGAGGAACCTGTGGGCAGGAGTGGGGGGGCTGGGTCACGGGGGGGTTTACTTAGATTTTCTGATTCAAGGTGAACAGGTCCTGGGAAATCAAAACCACACAAAAACTACTAGTATCAACATGAGACTGTATATTCAGCTAAAGAGCATAAAGAATGACTAAATATGACTAACAACATAGTAATACCTTGGTATTCTGTCAATGCAATATTATTTTTAACAGTCAAATACAGTTTACGTTGTGAATTAGTAGACAAATAATTCTTAGGCGGTCACAGATGTAGAATATCAGAAATTATTTGTATGTCCTTAAATGCATATACAGTATGTTACAGAGACATACAGTCATCCTATAACCCTGGCTCTCCATCCTCTCTGTTCCAGCCAGATGTTGACAAACTCAGTATTTGTACATCAGCATCAGTAAGGCACTTGTGAGTCCCAGCAGGATAGTGATGGGCACCAGGAGGAGAGCCATATACAGGGGCCATGGCTCTGGAAACACCACCACACCTGGCTCTGAGAAACACAAAACTACTGCTATGAAGCGTAATCCAAAGATCGTCTCACACATTGATACAGTGATTGATTTAATGTAATCATTTCTCCTGTAAAAGCAAATCAAAAGTTCAGCCCAAACTAAAACAAAACCAACTGCATTGCTAGATACCACTAGGTCTACAAATGACTTTTTTGTTGTGTGTGTGTGTGTGTGTGTGTGTGTGTGTGTGTGTGTGTGTGTGACAGAGTTGATCATTTAAGAACAAAATACGAAAAAAAATTCAGAAGAAAGTGAGCGCTTTCTGCTTGTTAGGACAGACTCACCGGAGACCGTTGTTGCAACATTTTTTTCAGCATTTTCAGCATCTGCACCATCTGCAGCCACTTAGGAGGAAAGATCAAACAGGTCTCCACTTTAATGTTGACATATTACATGAAGCCTTTTAAACTTCACACTGTCTAGTGCCGCTTTACAATTATATTCACTGATGTTTCCATGCTTAAAGGGGTTCTAGTTAGAAGAGGCAAGCTTTTCTCCAGATGTGGATAGATATCAATAACAACTGGACTGATGCTACAGCAAATACTGTATGTCAGAGTTGATGTTGAAGATTGTGTAGCCTGCAGGACATGTAGGAAACCACAAACCGGACATTTGCAATAACAGGGTAAAGACAGTGTTTCCAACCACGCTGTTTATGGCAGCATTTGTGTTATTTTAAAATCTACAGTACAGCTAAAAACTAATAAATTAGAGAGAAATTTAACATGCTGTTTGAGCTTGAACACTCTCCCATCACATATTTAAGGGATGTATTTTTGGTTTAGAGGACACTGGATTTCTTCTGGTGAAGGCAAAAACAGTTGACTAGGACCAGAATCAATTGATAATAAAGTGACTGTACATACTTACTGACTAACTCAAAAGAACAGACTTACTGTAGGCTTATATTTTTTCAATTCTGTCTTACAATAACAACAATTCTCATAGTGTTTAACACTCAGTGCAGAGCAGCAACTTTTTAGTGTGCATGCATGAAAACTAGATCAGGAGGGAGATTATTACCAGGCGCATGGTAGTTGAAGATGCTTTTTGTTACCAACTCTTTGTTCAGGTGCAGCTGACACTCGTATTCTCCTTTGCTCCTCAGAGAAACGGTCTCAGAGAGTGTGACGTAGGGAAGAGCTGCGTCAGCATCTCCTGGGGCTGTGTCAACAGGTTGGAGTTTGCATCCGTCATGAAAAATGGACAAAACAAATCCGGGATCCCAGGTCACGTTTACTTTACACTCGAGCAGAGAGTCATTGTGACCGGTGAGGTTTAAGATCATGGTATCTGAAAAGAGACGCAGACAGAAATACAGGTGTGTACACGGCATGTGAAAGTAGCCTACACAGACATTTATATCACTGTTTTTTTTTTTTGTCCAGTCACTGCACAGCCATGACTACCATGAAGGCTGGTGTTCATATACACCTGCACACAATTTTTTTCAGCTCAATGGCATGGAATTTGAAAAAACGGTTTACATGTTCTGCAGCAACCTTTTAAACGCTTATTACATGCAGGTTGTCAGCAGTCAGATTTCTCCCATTTACAGTTTAGAACAAAATCTGGCGTTTGTTTTATGTGTCCGTGATATATAAATAAAGTTCTATGACAACTGTCCTACAGGAAGAAATCAAAGGAAATATGTTTTTATATATATATATATATATATATATATATATATATATATATATATATATATATATATATATATATAATATAAATATACATAGTTTGGTTTCAGATGATGCAGGTCTGCAGAGAAGACTGCACAAGCACATGTACATGAAGCATATAGGACCCTTACCCTGTCATTTAGGCCTTGTCTATTCAAAAAGAGATCCTAAATCTATAATTTTAGCCCTGAACCTGATTCCTACCCCATATTCTTAATCCTCCTGGCAAACCAACACTTTATCCCAGTTCTGTCTTTAACTTGAGCCAAAACCCTTGTACAAACTTATAGATGTAAAACTTATAGATGTAAATGCTGGTAAAGTGTCCTCATGATCTTTATCTCCCTGTGAGGACATTTGATCCAGAAATATTTGGAAACGAAAACTCTAAAACCTTGTATTTACCATACACCATCAGTAAAGTGTCATTTCCTCTCCTCCTGAAACGATCACCTTCTGTGATGACGGAGACTTTGCACTGGTACTTCCCGCTGTCGGCCCACAGGACATTCTTGAGGAGTATGGACTTGCTTGAAGTGTTCGGGTTATTGTCCAGAAGCTCAACACGTCCATCATATTTCTCAGAGGGGAGCCACAGTCTGGGATTGTCAGTGCCGTCCTGTGTTATGTACACCCAATACAGAACCGGTGGGGTCACCATTTTCTCATTGTGGGAAAGATTGAGATGGCACGGCATTATAACATCATGACCCAGAGCAGTGGTAAGCACAGGAGGCTGGTGGACTGTGACCAAGGAGTGAGTACCTGAAAAACAGAAAAATGACAGGATGTTGGTTAACTTTCACATTATCTTTCACAGAAATTCTCAACCTCTGCCTTTTTTTTAATTATTTTAAGATGATGCTAAATATAGCTACAGGAAGTGTTTGACTGTGTGCTAAAAAAGACCACAATATTTTATTTACACGAGTTTATGGTTTTATTGGGACATGTGACCAACTAATGTTCCGCTTAATAGAGAACATTATTTTGGATTTCTGAAGCACATTGAGTCTACGCCTGTCGTATAAAATGTGCTATCTAACTAACTTGACTTGATCATGTGATAGCTATGGAAACCCTGAGAGACAAGTGAGAAAACACTATTCTGGTGATCCATTTTCTAAGTTTGATCTAAATTGTTTGAGACTTTTTTGAAGTTTTTGTTGTTTGTTGTTTAGAGTGAATGGAGAAATTAAAACTCACCCTGGAAGAAAACGTTAATACTTTTAGTCCTATTTAGAACACGGGGGAAGTGGTGCACTTCAGCTTCTTGTGGTCAAAATGAGTATAACAACAACAACAACAACAACAACAACAACAACAACAACAACAACTTCCTGTGTGATCCTGATCCTGTTTCACCGATGAAAAAACTATTTAGGGAACTTGGAAAGATTATCCTAACAAAACCTTTCTTCACCTGTTCTTGAATCATTGACCTAAGAGAGAAAACAATTCATCAGAATTAAAAAGTGGATCACCAGAATTTTTACATTTTTATATTTCAGATTACTGAAATATATTTGTCTGCCTGTTGAGCACTTCAGTATCAGACCTTCAATTATTATGTAAGAGTATGGGTCATTCAGACAACAGGAACAATGTAAAACAACAGACATCTGTGACTTTGGCTATAGATTTCTGAGGTAATGTTTTATAACCTGAAGTTTGGGGTCCTGCCATCTTGGCGGTTACTGGACCCAAAAAATAAAAATCCAGATTTAGACGAAGAGATGCATAGCACTGGAGCTGAAATGCGGAAAGAAACTGCATGCTCCCAAACTTTCCAGACTCAACACCTAATAAACACTATTCAAAGCATCAAGAAGATGTGAAATTAGACTTTTTCTGGGTTTTTTAAACTTCCCTTCAATGGAGAAGGAATTGGTGATTTTCCAAGCAGCTTAGGATATGTGTTTCCCTTTGTATTTTGGCTTCAGTTTTCAGTTTGCCAGTTCCCAAAACATTGCACACAAGCATTTACCAACAACATGCAGGGGCGATTCTAGGATCAGACCTTTAGGGGGGCTCAGCCCCTAATGAGAATGTGACACGGATACGGTGCTGCTAAATCAGTAATTTCATTAGCAGATACTCTCTGAGCTACTGAACAACAACGTCAGCTACCGCTTTTGGACACTATGATGGAACTAAACCTGACACTTTATAAGTCTTAGTAATAACGACCAATTTGACACAATGTTCTAACCAGGGCCGGATTGGGACTCATTTTCAGCCCTGGAGTTTTATGCCTTAGACCGGCCCACTTTAGTTCATGACTGACTATATTAAAATAATGTAATTAAAACCTCAGAATATAAGTCTGCAATAGGCGCACTGTTCTCTACAGCCTTGTAATTCATTGTATTTTTGAAAAATATCATCATTTCCAATTCAGTGCAAAAACAGTAGCCTAAGTTTTGCTTCACAGTGAAGATTTATTAGAACAGTAAATAACAGGACAGTATCAGAATCTATTTTCTTTAAGAGTTAGTATTCATAAATATACAAATATTGAAATGAAGAAGAAAAATCTAACAAAAACAAATATATAAAACAAAATAAAAAATAAAGATTAAAATAAAATGAAAAATTCCAAATGGCAAAATATGCAGGCTGAATTCATATTACTTTTATCCTATTCCCTTTCAATCGTGGGCTTTGTATATTCACTATCGTTTGATTAAAAACATAATGGGTCACTAGTAACACATTATCTGCCAATGGGGTAAGACAAATAATTGTTTTAGATTTAGCTTGTTTTAAGCAACAACAAAAAAACAAAATCACTTAATTTTTAGTTGGTTTTTCTTTCAGAAAACAAGACATAATTTCTAATGCCATTTCACTTGTCTAGTAAATGTATCTTGAATTAAGAATATTTAGATATTTGAACTGGAAACAAGTAAGATACTAAGTAAGAAAAGCATTTTTTTTTCAGTGATAATGTTTGCTTATTCACACACTATGGTACAACAGCAGCTTACCTGTGTCTTTCACAGTGAGAGCATTAGTCTCTTCACAACTGGGTCCTGGCTCTGTTTCTGACACTAAATTACATTTTTTACATTTATTTCTCACCACAAATATCCCCTTTTTTACAAAGCTTTCAAATCAGTCAGTTTCATTAATGTATTGCTGAATCATCAGGTATCATTAATGATCTCAGGGCATTTTTCACTGAGCAGGGCTCTTCATTACTATTAGTTCTTCTGAATGGCAATCCTACCTGCCCATTCTGGTGTGTTGGGCTCATGAGTGGAACTTGGTAATGTTACTGGGCCTTGCTCTTCACTGTTAGCAGCAAACCGGACTAGAGGCGGCTACTGCTGAAGAGCTACAAGAAAAAGTTTGATACATGAACGGTGGTTTGCAGACAACGTTGTTTTTGCACTGCTCCTAACTACCTTAACGTTATATAGCTTACTTAACGGCCTCGTCGTCTTCATTTGTTTTTTTGAGGGAAAATGTGCTCAGCTTAGAACATTTGGCCGAGTCAGTTTCCAAAGCTTTCTTCTTTTTTATTCTGGCCTTTTCAGCGCCGCCTTTGCGCTTCCTGTTATCCATTTTTATCTGACTTTTTTTATTTTGAGCAACTTGCAAGGTGCCGTGTCGGGGGCGGGGCCAGGAAGTCAAAAGATAATCATGTCATCATTAACCTGCAGGCTGCACTCTGCCAGAAAATATTAAATAAAAAAGAGTGGGACTGCGGTAAAATAATAAATAAAAAAGTGGGGCTGCTGTGAGTGCAGGCAGCCTAGGGACAGCATCCATATTTCAACCCAGTGCCATGACAACAACAGCCCTCGCGGCCAAAAAAACAGACCGGCCCACCGGGAATTTTCCCGGTGCTCCCGATTAGCCAATCCGGGCCTGGTTCTAACATTCAGCAATTTTAGTTGCATACATTTCAATTTGGGTTCTAATCTGCGCCATGAAATTACCAACTTCTTCTCTTTCTCTGGGGACTACCAACGTTAAACTTTATAACCGCAATCCTGCTCTCCCTCTGACAGATTCGATAGAGCGAGACTCAGCAACACAGGATATTAAACCTATTTCAAGCCCTTTCAACCTGTAATTGTTTGTCCTATGTCACTAACAGACAATTTTGCAAACTCTCACTTCAAGCACCAAAATTGATTTAAAAAAAATATATATGTTTTTTTTATTATCATAATTTTTAGAGGGGCTGAGATGAAATTTAGGGTTTGAGCCCCCCTAAAAAGGGTCTAAAATCGCCCATGACAACATGTAAAGTAAAAGTTGCAACCTGGTAAGTTGTTTTAACTAATGATGTCAGCCCAGAGAAAGATATAACCAAAATAGTATAAAGCTTTATAAAGGGAGACACCGTTTTGAGGATAAAAGAAAGATACAAAGAGAATGTGAAGGCCAAATGCTCAATCAGTTAATAACATATAATGATAATAATAATAGAATGATCTGACTATAGTCACAGGAGTCCAAAAAAGTCCAGAGATGGAGAACATTTATGATTAAACACACTGTGTTGAATTGCAAAATGAGTAAATGTCCCTGTAGCTTAGAATCCCTATCACAAACACACATGCATTTTTCATCTACAAATCAAAAACTGTTTACCTGAAACCAAAAAGTAGAAAAGCATCTGTTGTGCCCATCCCCATTTCTTCACTATGAAGCTGTGATAAATCTCAGAAAAAAATATCTTCAACATTACTCTCTTAAAAAGATGACAGTACCACCTTCGAGTGCTGACAGATAAAGTACATGCAGGCGTTTGATACAGCACTTCCTGCTGAAAGATATTAATCCAATGATACCTTTCACACACCCACTATTTCATCATTATTTTGACAGTACTAAGATAGCATTTCTTAACTTCAACAAAGCAATTAAATAAATAAAAATGCAGGATATATAGAACATTTACTCACATTTGTAGACATTTACTAACTTTATATTATGGGCTTGGAAATGAAAGCACACTGAAAGGATGTGGTTTTTTTGGTTTTAAGTCAGAGTAGGACTTATTTCACATGTTTTGTATTGCATATGAAAATAACATAGTTGACAAAACAAATACTACTAAAGGTCCTATTACTTGCTTGTTCTGGAGCTTTCAATTACCACAGTCTTCATCAGTAGATTAAGTTTGTTTCAATTGTCTTAAAACTTTCCTTTATTCTTAGCACTTTTATTTTTTAAAGATTATTTTTTTGGGCTTTTCCACCTTTAATTTTTGACAGGACAGCTAGGTGAGAGAGAGGGGGAAGACATGCAGGAAATTGTCACAGGTCGGATTCGCACAATGGACCACTGCGTCGAGGCATAAACCTCTCAGTATATGTGCGCCTGCTCTACCACTGAGTTAACCCGGCCACTATTCTTAGCACTTTTAGGGTATCTCATTAATGTTGCTTAAAGTTGAGCCTGACAGTTCATTCTTGATTTTGGGAATGCAGCAGTCGGCCAAAACAATCTCCACTCAAGGTCAACTTACTTGCTTTTTCTGGAGCTTCTGATTTTATCAAAATAAAATAGGTAAAGATTGTTGTGACGACTGTCAAGAATAAACTGTTGAGCTCAATGTTTTGGCCAACGTGAACAAGAACTGCTGATGAAGACTGTGTGATTGCAAGCTCCAGAAAAAAAACAAGTAAGTTCTGTCTGCTGCTGTTTCAAGATCAAGAATTACTTTATAAGTTTAACTAAAATAACAAATTACTTACTGACTGTTGTTCTTGTTTTCTCCCAAACAAGAGAAAATATATATTTTTAGTAAGATCGAAAATGATAAGAGTATACTAAAGGAAAAGCTTCTGTAACTATGGGGAATGAAACCTCAAAGCCGTGCGACGCATCTGGACCCATAGTGGGTGAGATGGTTAGAAAGTATGGACCAGACTGCTTGAGATATCTGTCATATTGGTCAAAAAGCTTTGGCTTTCCAAAAACTGGATCACTGAGTCCAGGAAAGTTATTTTATCTGCTTTTATATATTTAACTGTTTTAACTGCTCTTCAATGTTTAATTTCTTATACTGCACTGTAACTTTCTCGTATTTTATCTGTTTTTTATTTTTTAATCTGTTTTCATGTAAATCTGTTTTTAATTTTTTTTAATCTGTTTTCATGTAAAGCACTTTGAATTGCCCTGTTGCTGAAATGTGCTATACAAATAAAGCTGCCTTGCCTTGCCTTGCCTAAGATCATCTATTTCTAATATGTTCGTTAAGTGTTTTTCAGTTGAACCTTAAATGGAAACCTCTGTGGTAAATGTGCATACACCCTCTTCACACATACATTGCAGAGATGTGAGGACCCTCAGCTCTGCAACAGGATATACATAATAACGCTCTCTGCACACCCACTTGCACAGTTAGGGCACACAGTGAATGAAAATCATAAGAATTGTATGCCATTATTTTGTATTTGACACACACACACACACACACACACACACACACACACACACACACACACACACACAAATAGCTATATGAGGATTGTAAACAGTAATACAATTGGGCAAAGCAAAAGTGCAAATGAATCTAAATAATTAATTTAACAGGTTGCTTATATGAGGTAGGTGGATTTGACAATATATACTCTACATTGTATATTTAACAGACATGTTTAAATTATGTTTACAGTAACACTATAAAATATATATTAGGCTACTTGAAAGGTGCATGCTTGGAGTTGTAGGATGGGATGCATAACAATAGGTAAAAAGCAAGGACAGAAAAAATCGTATGACTTATTTCCAAACCATTACTTATGCACAATAAAAAAAGAATCATGTATTGTAGCCTAAAACAATTAAATGCCTGCACTCTGCGATAAACTACATTACCCATACAACCCTCTGCAAACGTAAAACGTCATTACGTCAATCGGTAGGCATATTTCAACATGGAGGACATCGTAGCTGTAGAGAAGAACCCGGTATGAATTAGTGAGATTGTTTCCTGTTTTCCTCTTAAAATCGACAGAGTTTTTGTGGTAGGCTTTTGTAAATTTAAGTGTTTGAGTATTGCTTTTCGTGGGTGTTTGTCGCAGTATTTGACTATTTGTTCGCTCTCGTTAACACTGCCGAAACGTAAACCTGCCAATTCATTCTCTACTCTGTGTAACGTAACGTTAAGGTTAACGTTAGTTGCTATGTCATGCAAGTTAGCTAGCTGCTATCGTTAGCATGGTGTCTGTAGAGCGCAAGAAAAAATGATATGCTTTAGAATAGCTTAGGGTTTATAAAACTATATTCACCAAAGATTGATGTTAGATGATGTTTACGTTAATCAGTTTTTGCTTTTGCGAACCGTTTGTTAGCTAACGTTAAATGTTAACGAGCTAAGGGTAGCTAAGTTAGCTAACATTAAGCTAGCTAGTGTTTGTCTCTGTTAGGTACAAGCTAGCTAGCTGTCCGAGCATACAGTTCTTGTTTATCTGTGAGTTTTTGTAAATTTAGTTTTTTTGCTGTATTCTGTTCCTTAGCTGGAAGTACTCTGTAACGTTACCATAAATATCTGTTTTACTTATATTTCTGTTTGTTTGGGTGAAAAACACTACAAGCCCTTCACTAATGTGTGATGTCAAACATGAGATTTTCTGTTTATGCTAAATGTTTTTGTGTGTTTCACAGGACGACATGCCAGCAATACTGACCTCCAGACCTCAGACAGGCCTGTCCTTTCTGGCACCAGAACCAGAAGATCTTGAGGATCTTTACAGCAGATACAAGGTCTGATACCTGTTTATAAATTTGTGATAAAAGTGACAATCTACCTAAAATGTATCTATGATTACGACAAACTGTAGGCTTCAAAATGTAATGTTATGCTTTATTCTGTGTATTCATGTATAACAGAGGGCTGTGGTTATGATGGATTCGGATGAAGGCAAATAAAAAAAAGGTTCAAGCGGAAATCTACAAATTACATTTGTAGAATTACATGCATAAAATTACAGTGGGGTACAGGTTTCAAATCTCTGAACTGCTGCCCATATCTCAGATTTTTCTGTGATTTAAAAGATGTTACGTAAAACAAACTCAGGTCAGTCTAATTATCAGGATTACATTACCGAGGAAGAGCAATACATTTCACACATTACATGTATACATAAGATTCACCTTCTTCTGTTCACATTGAGACACAAGATATCAGTTTTTTGACATTGGTGCACTTGTAAAGTAAACTAGAATAAGCTCCACAAGAGTGATATGATATGGAATATAAAACAATGATTGAATAGTTTTATTTATAGTATACTTAAATCTCCAGCAGGATCTCAACCCTTCTTTCCTTTTTTTGTTGTTGTTGCAGAAGCTGCAGCAGGAGCTGGAGTTCCTGGAGGTGCAGGAGGAGTATATCAAAGATGAACAGAAGAACCTGAAGAAAGAATTCCTCCATGCCCAGGAGGAGGTTAAGAGGATACAGAGCATCCCACTCGTCATTGGCCAGTTCCTGGAAGCTGTTGACCAGAACACAGCCATTGTCGGCTCCACTACAGGTACATCAAAAGAAAAACCTTCCTAAATGTGGAAAAAAAAAAAAAAAAAACCCTACACAGACAAAAAATAATGATGTGCTGCCAGTGTAAATTTTAAGTAATAACAACATGGACTGCCGTGCTCAAAGCAATGTATTAAAAGATCTATGGGACATTTCAGTGGGGAATTTTTGATTCATAGCATGATAGCATTTACAGACACTCTAGATTTGGAACTGGGCTTGACTGGTCCTCAAGGTTTTGGAAGGGTAGTGGTCAGATGTTACACCTGCCCTCTAATATGCACTTAAAAACACTAAAATAGAATCTGTTGTTTCCCGTTTTATATTGTAGGTGACAATTTAGCGTATGTCACAACTTAATGTCAAGCTTAATGTTAAGGGGATATGTTCTGTGCCAAGGAACAATTCTTACTAGCTTTAAAATTACAAGAGATAATTAGAAAACAAAATGGTATGCATTAAACCCCCAAAACGATGACTGTAAAAATAAATAAATAAACAGAGCTGAGAATAAAAAATTTATGAAATGGCAGATGATGCATACACGCTGTATATTTGAGTTCTTTATCATGTTCAGACTTTCAGAGTCTTGAGAGAGAACCTAGAAGAAATGTTCTGTAAAAAATTTAATTATACAGTTTGAAGTAGTACATGTTTACATTTGTAATACGTTCTTTCTTCTTTTATTCATCTTTGTTCTGCTTTCAGGGTCCAACTACTATGTGCGCATCCTGAGCACCATTGACAGAGAGCTGCTGAAGCCCAACGCCTCAGTGGCTTTGCACAAGCACAGCAACGCCCTGGTGGATGTGCTCCCTCCTGAAGCTGACAGCAGCATCATGATGCTGACGTCAGGTACAACACTCAGTACTACTGCTTTCTGGTCCTATTTTAATAGCTCCTAAACAAAGATGACCATGGTTGTTTCTGGAGTGTCTATGCTAGTGTCGCAGAAGATTGTATTCATGTTTTTTACTACAGTCAAATCAGTGAATTCTTGCTCAGTTGGCCATTCATTGTTTTTGTTAAAACACATAGATGATAGCCTGACAAGCCAGACCCACATCAAGATGTTGGGTCTGGGAACTCACCATTGGCAGGGCTCAATCAGAGGGGCGGGATAAATGGTTGTCTTTCAAATTCCCTCTGCACGCAATAGGATAGCGCTACAACCAAGCAGAGCAACAAAGAAGGTAGCAACGCTAGTTGATAGATTAAACTTTTGCCGTATCTGGTCGGCAAAACTCCGAACACATCTTCCTTTTTTAAGAATGACTTCAGTGCCGTTCTTTTCTCAAAGAAAAGCTTAACTCAAAGTCTTCCAGAGTCGCAGCCAAAGCCGATTCGAAAGACCGCTGTTCCCAGCAGCAGCAGCAGCAGCCATAAGCCCGCCCACTGACTCTATACACAATGTGATTGGCCTGGCCAGAGTTTGTTTTTTCCAGCTCGCAAGCCAACGGAGAGTTGCTAGACCCCCTGGCTGCAAATTACATTTGCTGCCGCTAAGGAGGGTGCGTCTACATTTCTAGGCTACATAGATGACATTTTTTCTTGAAACTGTAAAGGGAAAGTCTGAGATCTTAAGTAGTACCAGTATAAAGTTTACAATGTTTATACAGCAAAGCTTACTTTCCTTTTCACTGTGTTTCTGCTCCCAGACCAAAAGCCAGATGTGATGTATGCTGACATCGGTGGGATGGACATTCAGAAGCAGGAAGTCCGAGAAGCTGTAGAGCTGCCGCTCACACACTTTGAGCTTTACAAACAGGTCGGATACTGAAGAGAAACGTGATATTTTTACATTGACACCAAGTACTTTTTAATGTATTTTACACTCCCACTTGTCAAAGTGAGTGAAATAACATGGATTTGCTCTTTCCAAAATGTAAAAAAAAAAAAAACTTGCACTAGATATTTAACAACTTTGGTCTATTTCCTTTCTCAGATTGGCATTGACCCACCCAGGGGTGTCCTAATGTACGGACCTCCAGGTTGTGGTAAGACCATGTTGGCCAAGGCTGTGGCACACCACACTACAGGTACTTACCATATCAGAGTCCTGTATGTGTTAATGTAGTGAGATATCTTGTTTTTTTTTTTTTTTTATACCAAATTAGATTTTCCTTTTTTATGTTGACAACGCAATGGATGGATTCAAACCCTTTAAAACATACATTATGTCCTTATATAAAACGCAGATTACTACTGACTTCAACTGATGTCTACAGTACACACTGCATTTTAGTTATGGATTATTGATAATGAGTATGTACAGCAGTGAAAATAAAAGAACTTTTTCCAATGTCTCCGTTCCCAGCGGCGTTCATCCGTGTGGTGGGCTCTGAGTTTGTTCAGAAGTATCTGGGTGAAGGCCCTCGTATGGTGCGTGATGTCTTCCGGCTGGCGAAGGAAAATGCCCCGGCCATCATCTTTATCGATGAGATCGATGCTATCGCCACTAAGCGTTTTGATGCACAGACTGGAGGTATGAACGTGTGTGGCTCACATGTAGACTTTCTGTGTACAAACCAAAGTTTTGTTGTAGATTTCAGGTTTTTTAAGGATAAACATTGCTCTAGTTTTTCTTTTTGAAGTAAAGATTCTCATTTCATTTGTGTTCCCTCGATCACATCCTTGTAAATGCTGTAACATCATGGTAGAAAAAAAAGACTACCCTCTGACCTTGTTTTTCTGTTTCTGCAGCTGACAGGGAGGTGCAGAGAATCTTACTCGAGCTGCTAAATCAAATGGACGGCTTTGACCAGAACGTCAATGTCAAGGTGAGCCAAGTCCACCTGTCTGAGGAAGCTCTTAACTTTCCCCTTGTGACTGCATCATCTCTGTATGTACTGACTCGTGATGGCACTGGAGCACTGTCAAACCAGCCATTCATTTACTAAGCCATTATGTCCATTCATTCACCTTAGCAAGCACCCAAAATGTTTATTTTGTCAATCTTCAAAACCTTAAATGGACATTTTGCTCTTAAGCAAAAGCAGCTCAGACTTGCATGTGATGTGCATTCTTCCTATAAAACAATTAGCTTTTAGAAATGTCTCATGATATATTGTCTCTGGAAATGTATTATTCGACTTTTGTTTTTGTTAAAGGACAAGAAAATTGCAATACTCAATACTATTCAATGGCAAAAAATTTAAATACAAATTAAATTGGCACCCATGTATCGTGAAAGAAGCTAATCGGGACAAAAGCATATCGTCCCAGCCCTACAGTAAAGTGATGTAATTTTCTAAACTTACATCTAGCTGTTCTCTTATTTGCCTTTCACCACTTAGTCGTTATATCCGTGGTACATATGATAATTTGTTAAAAATCTAATTTTGTAAATATTTTGTGGAAGCACCAATAGTCAACCCTACAGTATCGTTACCGATATCAAGGTATTTGGTACAAAATATCAGGATATTTGATTTTCTCCATATCGCCCAGCTCTAATGCTCACATTTAAACCCTGCTTAGGTGATCATGGCCACCAACAGAGCAGACACACTGGACCCAGCCCTGTTACGTCCTGGTCGCCTGGACAGAAAGATTGAGTTCCCCCTGCCCGACCGCAGGCAGAAACGTCTCGTTTTCTCCACCATCACCAGTAAAATGAACCTCTCTGAGGAGGTCGACCTTGAGGACTGTATCCTTTTGATTCAATAACGGTGTGTGTGTGTGTGGGGGGGTGGTGGTGGTACATGTGTTAGTCTAGTCCTTAATCGGTCTATTTGGGTGTATAGATGACTGGTTAGATATATATTAAGCTCATGCTGGGAAGTCGACTAAATGTCAGGGATGCTAAAATCGTATTGTTGCCGCTGTAAACCATACAAAACCGGGTAGAGCTTGTGTTAAAATAAAGCCAGTTTGTACAGAAACAAAATGATAGTCACAATTTAAGTCGGAGTCAGTTGGTAACTGGATGTAAGATTATACATTTTTAGTGTTTATCTTCCAGTCATACGAGTGTAGACGTGCACACTATCTAATACACAGAGCCTGCAAGCAGGAACTCATCTGTGTTTTTGTTTAAAATTCTCTGCTGCTGATGTAGTTCTTCCATACTTAATGACCTGTGATGTTTGGTGTAACGTTCCTGGTTGCAGCAGTATCACATTTAACACTTAGCTCGAGCGAGTGTGAGATGGAACAAGTCATTGTTTCATCTTCTTAGTGTCAAAACTGTGGTTATGCAGGGCCATTAACATCCCATTTGACTGATAATGGCTTTCTGTGGTTGCAGTGCGTGTAACCATAGACAATAGCGTAGATGTTCCTTGATTGTTTGTGCGGCCTGCAAACTGACAAATGTGCAAAAAATGTCAGAATTACAAAGACAAAAAGAAAACTACACAAAATGCACAACAGCCCGGTGCATTTGCAAATTGCAAACCGTGTCAAGGCTGAGAGTCTGCAACCTGTTAACACTGCATCATTCCAATATTCATTTATGTTTAAACACAGCTTCGATACTCGGCTGTTTTGTTGCTTGTATTTTGGCATTACTGTGCTGTTCAGTCGTCCTTAACGAATGTACAGATGTGGCCAGGCCAGACAAGATCTCTGGAGCTGATATCAACTCCATCTGTCAAGAGGTGAGCTAGATAACCCTGTTTATTTCTTTTCTTTTAACAGTGCAAGAAAATGAATGGAACAAACAGTATTTGATGTCTTTTTCTGTTTATTTCTTCCTCTGCTGTCTCAGGCTGGCATGTTGGCAGTGCGTGAGAACAGGTATATCGTCCTGTTCAAAGACTTCGAAAAAGCTTATAAGACCGTCATCAAAAAGGACGAGCAGGAGCACGAGTTCTACAAGTAGGGGGGGGAAAAAAAAAAAAAACATCCTGGAAAAACAAAAGGTGTCCAGACACACACACACACATTTGTTATTGAGTAAGTCTCTGTGTCTGTATCAACAGTGTGTCTTTTATGGATTTGCAGTCCCTGACTTGCATTGATTTTTGGACTAAATGTACTCACTGCAGCACAAGGCCTAATGTCAGATTAGCCCTGTGTCCCCTGCCTTGAGAAGACACACTACCATGTTTTTGTACAGGCACTCTACTGGTTCCTAAAAATATCTGGCCATGACTGTAGCTAGGATAGAACATTTGTATCTATATGTACTCACTTAACAAGACATTACATAAGAAAAATCCATTAAAGATGTTTTCCATAAAAAAAGTAAATGATTGTCATTGTTATTCTGCCTTGAAATACATGGCTTCTATTGAAGACAACTAGCATCATTGTGTTAGGATTTTTATTGTCATCAGCTCAATGTTGTGATTAGAGATGCAACAAATGTTAAATGCATTGATTAGTTGATAGACAGAAAATTAATTGGCAGCTATTTTGATTGAGCGATTAATCGCTCAATTAATTTTTTGAACAAAACTGCGGGGGGGAGGAATTCACTTTATTTTTTATTAGTCTTCTATGATATTAAATTAAATTAAATATCTTAAGGTTTTGGACGGTTGGTCTGAAAAGAAATTTGAATATGTTAACTAAGGCTTTTGGAAATTGTGATGGAACTATTTTATGACATTTTATGGACCAAACTATTGGTTGAGAAAATTATTAACCGATTAATCAATAATGAAAATAATTGTTAGTAAAAGCCCTGGTAGGTAAGTCATGGATGCAGCAATTACCTCAATGATAGTCTTGCACTGCCTGACCTTTATTCCCCCTACTTACTAGAAAAACATTTTTTTTTGAGAGATTTTGCCAATAAAAGTAGATGGGAAATGTTGCCCTTAAGGATTTGAATGCATACATTGATCACCATGTTGTGCCAACATGAGTAAATAAAAAGTATACTATTACTATTACCAGTGCATCATTTGTATGTAACAGCGCTGTTTGTGTGAGTGTATGTCAGAGAAATGCAATGAATTGAATACAAATAAAATGATAGGATTAGGATATTGGCCTAAATTGGTAAAAATAATTGATTTATTTTTTAAATCTTGGGGATGCCCCTCAGTCACATTTTTATAAGAGCATTCTGAGATTTCTTGTTTTGTTTTTTCATGCCCCCCTTAATTTCTAACACTGATGTGAATAAAATGTAAATTAGCCTGATGTAAAATATGAACCATATCTCCGACACACCTAAAACCTGTGCTGGTATTACATCACACATCGGACAAGTGTTCAATATTCACATCTGTAACGACGACAGATTTTAGTAACATGAGACAAAAACTTGAGGTTGTTGGCAGTTAGCAGCGGTAGCCATACATCATATGAATATACTGTTTTGTGGATATACTCCTGCCAGTGTTACGATCTTGGAGTTGACATAGTTGACTCAAATGGATGGCAGAGCTGGGCTGGGCCTCTCGGTTAGTGCTTGAATGATGTCTTCTATGCTGCTCTGTGGCCCTCTGCCGCTCTTGCTTTAAGCTCGCCCATGAGTCGAACAAGGGCAGCCTGAGGTTGCACCAATCCCTTTACGCCACAAGTGGGTGCAAGATCATTCATTATAGCATCAAAGCGGCAGTTTCAGTAAAACAAATGCACACCAAGGTTTACAGCAAATTTGACCTTTGTCTACCAATTGTATGGATTTACATAGGTTAAGGTCTGAAGTCCCTATGCGGCATAGCTCGGAATTTAGCGTAGTACATTAAATTAAAGTTAAAATAAGGACATAATCTAAAAATTATCATTATTCTGATCAGAAGTTTCAAGGTAACCTGCTGTTTAATCCCAAACTACAAAGTAGGGTCCATGAAAGTTTGGGAACCTCCCTGCCCATGACTTGATGTTGAAATTACAGTGGAAATCAAAGTAGTGGTACCCACTTGTATTCCACTTGGTCTCTTGTAGGAAGGCTGTAAGAGACCTGGTCAAAGTAGAACGGACAGAGTGGCAGGGTTGCTATTTCTGGCCAGTAAGACATCCTGGGAAAGATTACATCCAGCCTGTGGTTTTGTCCATAGTGCTGTCCAGGGAAGAGTTTCCGCCACAAAGCTGACACCAAAGCATCCATGCTGGTTTGAGCTGCTGAGGGCTTGAGATGAAATAACTCGTACAGATGTGGTTGGTCAGCCATTTTTGTTAACTCTGTCCCATCAAAAACATATAGGCAAGATCAAATTAGTACTGGCAGCCACATAATAAATTGTTTACATATTTATTGACATTTTAATGTAATTACACTATTTTTGTTTGGCTTTTATTTATCAGAACTGGCATTGGCAAGTATAACGTTACTGTATGTTTATGATCAGAGGGACTAAGTCCTCAGACATTTTCCTTAAGTAGAAGTAGCAATACCACAGTCTAGAAATACTTTTTAACAAGTAAAAGGTATTCATTAAAATGTTAAGTAAAAGTACAAAAGTATTTGGCATCAAAATATAAAAGTATATGTACTTAGTTACTTTCCACCACTGATTATGATGAGTCAAATTGGATAATCAAGTAAATGGTTATTTACCTTAACTGTGAAATGTAATCTCCTGTATGAAGTTTTTTTTTTTTTGTTTTCTTTTCTTTTTTTGTCCTGTTCTAGAATCTGAGGTTTTATTTTAATTAATAATTCATAAATACACAAAATCAAGTGCTAGAGCTATAGAACTAAAAATAACATGCAACAAAGAGAATACATTGTTGAATGAAGCATGACTAGCTATATCTTTATGCTTAGTCAACATTTGTTAGTTTTGGAGAGATGAACATGTAGGTGTTCTGTTTGTTGATTTTCTTTATTTCTTCTGGTTAAAAGCCACATTCTAGGTAATAGGCATTACACTACACAAGTTATGCGGCACAGCTACCCAAGGCCTGTTTGGTGCTGTCTCATTTTTCATTTCTCAGGGATTTACCAGGTCAAACTGATCATGTTTGGCTGTATGGCTTTAAAATCTCATGTCATCAACTAAATTTGAGCCAACAAGTCCAAACTAGAGTCCTTATTTTCGCCACTTTTAAAGTCTCAAGTGTCAATACACAGCTCTAATGAATTAATTTAAGAGACTCGTACCTTAACTATTCAATACCCTCCTTTTGCAATTTCATTCACATCTGAGTTGTTTTCACAATGTGTTGTTCATGTATTGAATAGTCTCAGCATTTTTCACGTGAAGCCAAACATTACCCACTAATGTTACCTTAAACAGGTTAGATTGTTACTTAACATGACTGATTAAAGGCTGTGGGAAAGAGAACAGTTAGTTTTTAAAATGGCATCGCAGTTGGGTGATAGGGGCTCTGATTCCAGCAGTGGACAGCATAATGGATAAAGCCGTTTCACCACACTTGGATTGAACTCTGGGCACTACTAACTGACCAGTCCCTGCTGATCTAAGATATCTATTTTTTTTAAGATGCCAGAGTGATGATTTTGTTACAGTTTTAATGTTACCATTGGAATTGAAATGTTTGCGTTAAAAACGAAAAGCGAAAGTGGGGCTTTTTATAAGTACATAATGTAGTTTGGGGGTTCCAGTGAAGGGGAGGGGAAACGGCTGGCTCTGCTCATTTGCTATTGGAACGTTACCACACGTCACGGCGATCACACAGCATCAACTTCAAAACATATCGGAAATACGGAGGAGGGGGGGAGTACTGTAGAGGATATCGACGGCTAACAGCTAGCTACTTCACCAGCCAAGGGATACAAGCAGCCCGTCTGGTAAGAATAAAACTGATAAATATATCGCCAAAAGAAACCGAAAAAGCACCGTATGTGTGGCTGCTTGCTAGCTAGCCAGCCAGCTAACTAACGTCCGCAGCGGCTAGCTCTGCATGGTTTGGCTCGTCTTCCCCGACACAGCTGGCGAGGATCAGTCGTAGTTGGACTTTGGTTGAGAAGAACATGTTTTAAAAGAGTGGTTGTTTATGTCTTGTTTTGGGTAGCTAAACATGTCCACGTCACTCACACAACAGTTGAAGGATTCAACTTAAAACTAAGACCCGTAACGTTAACGTTACACTTTACAGAACGCTTAAACGGGTTTAACAGAAATAATAGAAGACACGTTTACTCTTGGTTTTTATTTGAAAATGTGCGTTATTAGTTGGCTAATCAAGTAGTTATACAGCCAACATTGACAAAAGCTAATGTTCGTTAATGTCAGCTCAATTTACGCTAACGTTACTCCCCTAAAATGTCTGCACAACTTTTAGCTAGTTAACTAACCCCTTTGAAGTTTGCTTGCCTCTCAAGTTAACCCGTTCTGTTAATACATCCATGAGTTAACCTACTTAGTTTCTATGTAACTGCTACACGCACAATAACGACACAATCAAGTTTTGTAATAACTTTAATGACAACTGGAATCGGCAAACAACTCTGTTTATTAATAGCTAACTAACGTTACTCATGAGTTGGCTAAATCTGGTGCGGCCACTGTTAAGATATCAAGGGGTGTTGTCGAACATTCTCATTGATTGCGCCATTTCATGCTACTTTTGTCGCGTAAGTCGCTTGACTTACAGTTTAAACAAGTTTTATAGCCTCTATTCTTTCCTTTATATTTTCATGTATACCCTCCTCAGCAGAACAAAAGGCAGCCCCCTCCCCCTCTGGACTGTCAGATTGATTGAGTCAATACTTGAGGAATGAGAGGACCAAGGCAGAAAGGACTACTTTTATTTTCCAAGAAGATGGAGTACCAATAGCTTCGATGTAAAAGCAAATATGTTGGCCCATTTCTAAGTTTATGTTTAACATAAAGTTAGCTTTGTGCATTTAACTACGTACAGTCTCCCCTTATGACATTTGTACTTATCCTGTCTCTGTTACTTAATTATAGGCAAAGAATAAAAGTTTCCCCTCTGCACTATCCACTGGCAGTTATTGCAACATCAAGGCTGGTTGTGATATCATGTGACAGAGTAACATCAACAATGTTTTTATTTATTTAAATAATGATAGTTTTTTTAAATTATCTTACACATGACAGATGTTTTTGAATCATCAGTCACCAAAAAGTTATGCATAAAATTACCAACAAATTATTCCATTTGATATAGCTTTTGTTCTTTATCTTTCTGCATTAGGTATACCTGTGGAACCTGTTTAACTAGGCTAAATGTTAGAGGACCTGTGATGCCAACTGTTCTTTATTGTGTAACTTGTTGCTCTGTTTTGTTGTGGGTTCTCTGTCCACATGGGGGTTTCTTTATCTCCATGGTTGCTATTGCTAAGTTTTCAACCCACTGCAAGTTACTGTGATTGGATAAGTGGCTCTCCCTGGTGGGTTGGGTATAGCTGGACGTGAACACTACACTATGGAAACACCAGACGCAAGCAAAGGCAGAGAGATAAAAAGAAAAAGTGGGAGGAAGCAGGAGGATCATGTGTTTTTTCTTCCCTCTCCTCATCAGTCTGTCCCAGCAGAGTTGAACTCAAGAGAACAGCCATAGAGACATGTACCAGCTGCACCCACGATGAATGGCCAGGGCTCAGGATGGGTTGCCATGACAAGGACGCTGGCACGCGTTGTTATGCAGACACCGCTTTTCTCAGGGCATGTTTGCACATTATTTCATTGCCTGGTCTTGCTTGGTTGTTGCTTGATAGAAAAGGCCTGCTTCTGAATAACGTTTTTACCTTGAGTCTGGTGTATTATTATTGTTAAAGGGGATCTAATACATAGCATTTTCAGGTTCATACTTGTATTTTGTGTTTGTACTAGAACATGTTTACATCCTTTAATGTTAAAAAAAAGACTATTTTTTTCATTCTTTTCACGGCTGCTGCACCTGTATTCACCCTCTGTCTGAGACGCTCTGTTGAAGCGCCTGTCTCTTTAAGCATCTCTCCCGAAAAAGCCCAGTCTGCTCTGATTGGTCAGCTGTCCGCATCTTGCTTCTGTTTTTTGTTTTTTTGTTGTTGTCTCCGTACAGTCGCTATCTGGCTTCAACGGAGGATACAGCAGGACTTTGTACTGTGAAACACACCAATAAAGGCTCATAAACCAAATATAACACAACCGGGCACATTTCAGTGACCCAAAATTGGGGTAAAATTAACAATATTGGCACCCAAGATTACAGGTTTCCCGGGGGTTAGCACGTAGCTACTATAGTTAGCAGTGCACAGTAATAGAGTATAGCAGCTTCTAAACCAAATACTACCCAACCGGACATGTTTCAACAATAATGTGACTCAAAATTGGGGAGAAATGAACAACATTGGGAGCCAAGATGACATCTTTCACTACCGTTAGCATGTAGCTACATGCGACTAGGGATGCAACGATTATAGATTTTGTTGGTACGATCATAGTCTGAAAAATAATCACGGCTTCACGATTATTGTGCATTAATTAATTTCACTGCTAATGTATGAAATTACTACCCTGGATGCCAGCCAAACTTAGCCCCGCCCACAACATTTGAGGTCTGGACTTGATCCGTTGAGGAGCAATTATGCTCGAACAAGATCTGTTCGGACCAATCAAATTGTCGAACAGATGATCAACAGTAACGGAATCAACCACGTCACCAAAGAGCACTTGGGTTGAATTTGTTTACAACAGGTGGCTGCCGCTGGAGAATTGAGATGTGTAGATTCCACCATCGCGTCTGTTACAGAAGATATCGACAGCGCATTCATTTTTAAATCCTCAACCGGCCTGTCTCAAACTAGCTGATGGTGTGGCTGCGACTCGGCCGGTTTTAGAACGTAAGAGGCTTCACCTGTTTCAACGGCCAATAGAGAAGTCAGCTGGTAAAGTCAGATATAAACTATATGAATAAAATGATCATTAATCCATTTTATTTCTGCGTTACAAACGGCTTTAGGAAATTACAGAGTTTTAGACGGAGCGGAGCCTCAACAACCGCCCGAAAGCACGTAGCGTTATATGAGAGAGAGAGAGACTGAAGAGAGCGAGTGCCCAGCGGCGTTAGAACAAAGCCGTGAATCTGAGAAATAAAACGTGTTTTCGCGAATTCATCTCTAGAAATGCAACTGTAGCAAGCATGTCACTATCACTAACGTTATCCACATTTATATTTACACGCAACAAATTATATATCCAGCTTCAAAAAAGTCTAAAAGTCGGAAGTTAGAACGAATGCATTGTGCAAAGAGTGGTTGATATGGAGACGATACACGGTGTTGACTTCTGTTGCTCTGATTGGTTGTAGATCTATCCAATGAGTGCAGAGGCATTTTCTTTCCTGTTTCGGTTGGAACTGAGATAGGTTTAGGAATCCAGACCGTAGCCTACCTCTAGACTACAGGGTAGTCTGTAGTCTGTAGTAGTACAGGGTAAAGCCATGGTGGATTTAAAAAGAATCAACCCTATTGGGGAAACGTTTAGAGAATTTTCCGACCGATAGCCGAACCTTGTTGACTGATCATTAACCATTAACTGACAAGCAGGCAACTGATTCCCAGTTCACCCGTCCGGGAGGCTCTGACATACTTTCTGCATTTTGTGGACAGCTGCGCAGTGAGTCTTGAGTACTTTTTCTCTGGTAGCAGATGTACATCAATGAAATCAGTTGCAGTTATATTAGTCTGAGCCCAGTATACTGTATATGCAACGGTTTAAATTTTATAACGTGGTTGGTGTAGAAATGTGAATAGGAATTTTTATTATTCTGCACGACTAACTTTTCCTTCACCGAGGACAATGAGAGATTCATCTTGGAGGTGGAAAAACATAATAGACATCACACGGTAACGCCAGAAAAGAGAAGGCATGGAGTTTAACTGTAGGAGAGCTTGGAGTGGAAGGCAGATAGTAGTTTAATAGACACGCGATTGTTCTGTAAAGTACTTTTAGAGACAATATAATCTGCGAGTCGGTCAGGCAAGATGCTCCGCTTCTGAGATGCTCCCGGTGTGGTATGGCGGAGGACGGAGAACAAAACCGGAACGCAGAACAGACGTGCCCAGTGGAAAATCGGGATTACTGTTGAAAGAGACCCAGGGCACTGTACATTTAAGCGCTCCTTTCCGTTCTTTTGGTGTTTTATTGGTAGATGTGTATAAATGTTTGTTTTGTCCTGCTATATGGATCTGTTTTCCAAAGTTACGTATAAGATTTTAAGAGAGAATACAAATAAAATTCTAAAAGCTTAAAGTGAATCTCTGTGGGATTTCATGGACTTTCCCCACACTAACAGTAGTAGGGGTTTAGCAGATTTAACACAAAGGTCACACATTTAAGGCTGGAAAGAACTCGCTCATCCTCAATAGGCTGGCCTGGCACATATAGAACTGATGACACACTCAGGCAGATGTGAAAGCTTCATCCTCTAATGCAGAGCCTTCCTATATGCTTTAATGAGGTGGAGAGGTTAAGGCCCTTACCAGACACATCAGTCTAGTCCAGGTTTTGTGGCAAGCTTTTCTTTCCTCTGTTTTTTGTACTTTGTAAAAACAACAATATTTGGAGCACAAGTGTTGAGCATTTCCATTCTCTTGCAGGCACTGACTCATGCCTCTGAAGACTTCAGAAATCAATAGCCAATACTTAATGGCTTTTGTTTCCGTTTCCTGCAGTAACGCTTAGCAGAAACGCTGCTTTGAAATGAGTTGCTGCCAATTTTTTTATAGTTAAATAGCATTGTATTCAAGTATGGATGGGCCACATCTCGAACCAGCTGCGCCTGGAACTTAATGCTCAGATAACTAGCAACTGTAAAATAACCCATGACAGGTAATAAATGACAATATGATTTGTGCATAAATGCTGCTGAACAGCTCTGGTTCAGGGAATGTGGTGCCTTAACAGTTGGACAAGAAGAATATTGGTTTTATGTGTTGGTGCCAAGAGACTCAGTAGGAATGTTTGGTTAGGTAAACCTCTTCTGTGGTTACCCCCACTGTGACTTGGTTTGGCTGCTCGTTTATCTCCCTCTGGGGCTGATAAGGCTGTCAATGGGCTGTGCATGAGTGCTATGCTGTCCCTTTAGGATTTGAACAGCAGTGCATAAGCTATAAGTCCCTAGATGATCTAAATATAACTCATAGCCCCTTTTATTTTCTTGTTGGCTTTTCACTCAAACCCCCATGCTAGCCCTCTCGGCTCCTCTTGCAGTCACTCGTGTGTGCAAGCATCCATGTGGACAAACTATATGTATGCAGTATTAATGCCCCATGGGTAGAACAGAAAAGGTCCCATTTGACGGCAGTTATGTGCCATCACTCTTTAAAGCACACATTGCACAGTGAGGTAAAAAGAAAATAAGAGAAGAGCAGGGGTGCTGGGAACCAGAAAAGGCTCTCTTTGGTGATTTGAAGTATGTTATGCCATGCCAAACCTGCCTGTTTTTAAATTCTAAATGCAAAAAGGAAGGATATCCGTGCAGGAGAGACAATGATGTCAAAAGAACATAGTGTAACAAGACTTTTGGCGACACTCCCTCTCCCCCTTCAGCTCCTCTTCGCTTGCTTTTTCCCTCTCTCTCTTTGGTTCACTTCTCAGTCTTTTAGCTAACAGAGAAGGATTCGTTTACATCTAGTCACTGGATCTCTTTTATATGCGTGTTAAGTCAGTGCCCGAGCTTTGTTGAAGAAGGTGCCTGCTACCAAGTTCTCTTACAATATGGCCCCCAAGCATTATAGCAAACCAGACTCATCAGTTCTCCCCTTATTATAAAGACATACATTAGGGCTGTGCAATTACTAAAAATTTAATCGTGATTATGATTTCGGCTCCCAGTAATCACAAAAACTGAATAATCGAGATTAACAATTATTTAGCTCATTATGTTTTGCAAGTAAACTCTTATTTTCTCTTGTGTTCTGAATGGGAAAAAAAAAAAATTTAAATAGGAAAAGTATTAAGGCAAAGTTCACAGTTGTAGGTGTTCTCCACTGTTTTTTTTAAGTTCAATAATTGCAACATCTTTCCAGAAGTCAACAAGTAATCGTGTTTAAATTATCGTGATTTTAATATTGACCGAAATAATAGTGCAGGGCTTGACAGTAACTGTTGCCCGGTTGCCGTACGGATTTTTCCAGACGTCAATGGGAGAAATGAATGGGAAATTTACTTCCGGAACCCAAGGTCTCTCGGAGGAGGGGCGGGAGTGTTGAGCTCTATTGGCAACCACCTGTTCAATATTTGTGTTTTTCTTAATCTATAAAAACAAATCAAAACTTACAAAATTGGAAAATTTCAAAAGAAGACAATATTTTATTTGGATGTCTCCATAAAGTTTAAACACTACGTTCGTGCGCAACATAACATTTCAGCTGTCGTGAGACCGCTTTCCACACACACGCGTTTGCCGTGAAAAGATAGCTTCAGGCAAAGAAATGTTCTGTTCACGATAACGGTGTACCCACTGCGCAATGTGACGTCGAAGGGACGTCTTTTCCATGTAATTTTTGGACGTCCGATTTTGGTCCACTGAAGGGGTTGTTTTGTAACGCCAGGCAACGTCTTTTTTTGACGTCGACCGCACGTCTAATGTTGACGTCCGGGAGACCTCCTTGTAAGGGCTACTTATAGTCCAAATGTGGTCGTTTGTGGACGTCTTTTCAACGTCAAATTTAGACTAATTTTAGACGTCGTTTTTATACTACTTTTATAACTGTAGTCCCATGTTTCAAGAGGGTGGAGGACGTGTTTTCTGTACCATGTGATAATTTTCCTGTGTAGCTTTGTTTGGCTCAGCAGCTAGTTTTAACAGGAAATGCATTACACCTTTGTATGCGTCTCCAGTTAGCACCTGCTGCTGAGCCAATTAAATGGAGTTTTTGGAAAATGATCTGTAACAGTATGCCACCTTCTGAAATGGGACAAGATCCTTTTCCAAAAACTCCATTTGATTGTCTCAGCAGCAGATAACTGGAGAAGCATACAAAGGTCTAATGCATTTCCAGTTCAAACTAGCTGATGAGCCTGACACAGAACACATGTCCTCCACTCTCTGGAAACATGGGACTACAGTTCTACACATACAAATAAATCCCAAGTCATTACTGCCATTTCCATCTTTATTCAAAAATGAATTGCCCTAAATGGCATCAGAAGGGCACCAGACACATCAAGCACAATGTACAATTTATAAAGCGCTTTTCAGGGTACTCGAAGACAATTTACACAAGTTCAAATTATTATAGAAGATAGCACAATATAACACATTAAAAGCTATTCTGAAAATAAAAAAACCTTTTGATCATGTAGCTAGATTTTGAGATAATTAGCCTACATTGGTCTATACTAAGGGCTAATGTACAAAAATACTATTAAAAGCTTAAACCAGTGTTTTTTAAAGTCTGAGACTGTGTGCTTCCCCTCAATCAAAGAGCTGGGGCACGTTCAATCTCAAAACGGCACGTTTCCTGGGAACGGTGTACAACAACTTGAGTTGTTTTCTCTTGTTTGGTGGGTGTGTCTCCCAATTATTGGCTGTGTTCTAGGTGATACCCAATCAGTAGAGATGTGTCTGTAAACCCGTGGAAAAAGGTGCTTGCGCACACAACAGGATGTCCAACGCACCCTGTTTCAGTTTTTTTTTTAAACGTGACTTGCTTAGCCTTTCTCAATTTTTGGATGCCTATGGGATCAGGATCATGTTATTTAAACAAAGACACTGAACAATTGACCCAAGAATAACATTTATTTATTGAGAAAAGTCATTATTTTTCTTAATCTGTAGGAGTTGCTGAAATATACAGCATTTCTCTCTTTTGATTACACACTTGTGAGCTGTGTATCCCTGCTTCACAACAGCAGTGTGTACATGTTGGAGAACAAAAACTGATTGTCACACTAACACTACTGAACAAATGTAAGTACTGCTCATCATATTGTCCACTGTCCATCATAATGTCAATTATTTCAGTAAAAAAAAAAAAGGCTGTCTCTGCTACAGCCTCTACTCCAGTCTGTTGCCAGTCGGGGAAGTCCTTGATGGCCCTCTCGGCGTCGGACTCAGGAAAGTAGGATTCCTCTGTGCTGCTGCTACTGCTGCAAGAACAAAAGATTTGGGTTATGTGCGTTATTCGAAGAAGTATGTTTTAATGCATGGACTTTTTTTTTTTCTCTCTTTTTTTTCGTCTCCCTTTGTTTTTAAGAAGTGGTTGAGTAATATTTGTAACGTAAGTCGTTTTTTTTTGCAGATGTGAATAGAAGACATGAAGTTTCATTAAGAAGAATATGGCAAGCCAAATGTTAACATAGTTAAATTCTCTGATAAATTTCCCTCAGAAGCCTTTCAATATAATTGAACAGTCAGGCCATTTGATCAGTAGGGGGGAGCTGCAGTCAGTGCAGTTTGATTTTGGATGAAGTTCCAAATCCACAACAGGTGAGCTGTTTATGGTAGAAGGGATACAGCTATGGCCAAAAGTTAGGCAAGAATCCCGCAAAATCTAGACTAATATAAAAATATATTTGTTACACTTTCACCCAGGAAAACAAGTGTTTCGTTCCTCTAGAGTTTTAATTCAAACCACGATCTGTTTCCTAAAATTAACTAGTCGTTTTGGTGCCTAAACTTAACTGTCGCCACTGTAGCTGTATCCCATCTAGCCTCAACCGCTGTTAAAGCACCATTCTGACAATATGTATTTAGATCACTTTCTAAAGGAAAGCTTTAAATAGCATGTTATACATCGTCCCATTAAATATGCCATAACTTTCTCTCTAAAAGGGCTAACATCAAGGTTTAATGGTAATCACAATTATTTAAAAAAGCATTTACTTTTCATACCAAAGGTGTCATTTTATGCTGCCCTCTCTTTACTTACTACTACTTCTACTTCCTTCTCTTTACTTCCTACTCCCATTTTCAATTAAGATTTTTGTAAACTTACCACAGATGATTTGGAAAAGTAATGACTGGGAATATGGCAGCTTTCCACATTTCCCCGTTGAATATCTTGGTTATCATGGCAATTGAGAGATCTGAAAAATAAACACTAAAATTTAAAATAAGATAAGATCCTTAATTAGTCCCACAGTGGGGACATTTTCAGTGATACTGCACCAAATGGAACGTGCAATGACAAAAGCATCAGTAAAAATGCAAGAATAAAGCAGTTAAAACAGTTAAAGTGCTCATGTTATGCTTTTGGGCTTTTTCTCCCTCCTTTGTGTCATATATCTTTTTTGTGCACATTATAGGTTTACAAAGTGAAAAAGCCCAAAGTCCACCCCAAAGGGACTTACCATCTCCAACAGAAAACACTGTTCACAAACTGCTCCAAACAGCTCTACTGTAGTCCAGCCTTTACTTCAGAGACAAATGTGTGTCACTTTGTAACACACGTTATAATGCTCGCCTAGCTGCTAGCATGGCACGCCCTCATACTCTGCTTCTGACTGGCTAGTAGTCCTTACCTAGGTACTGAGCATGTGCGACTCCCAACAAAGATGGAATAGAAGTGAGATGCCACACTCTGTAGCTAAAACAGAGAGCTCAACACACAGGGTGAAAAGAGGAGCTGCAGCAATGTGCAGTACAACAAAAAGATGGTGTTTTTTGAAAATGAATCCATGTAAACCTATTCTGGTACAACCTCTAAATACAATTATGAACCTGAAAATGAGCATAATATGAGCACTTTAAGTATACAGACTATTGCACAGAGGAGTTATTGATATTGCACATGAGTAAATTGTCACATATGGTGCGTGTGGTCTACTTGGAGCAGTTTTGATTATAAAGTCTGAGAGCAGCAGGAAGGATGTGTGGTATCTCTCCACTGCACATTAGGGTTACATTTTGAATACAGTATTTTATGCAAAATGTAACCTAAGTACAACTTCCAAAGGGTTCAAATATGTACCGTTGATATATGGATATGATTTAATAATAGTTTATTACCTACCCATTTCAAAGTCTGTGTAGGTCTTCTTCTTTGGCTTTCTGTTTTCTGGAATCAGTGCTTCTTCCTCTGGGCAGGCCAATTCAGCAGTGGTCGTCAAATCATAGTTTTCAAACTCTTCCCTGTTATCTGAAAGAGATTAATATACAGAGGTAATTAATAATTCAAGTAAAATGTAGTAGATGGAGGAAGTCTAGGAACCCTTGAACACACAGGGGATGGAAAAATAGAGCAACAAATAGGCCTAAGAATCATGACTGGCACTGCAACTGCCCCAAATACTAGATAGATTTTGATTACAGCTGTGTAATTTGCATCATGCATCACACTCATATGACAAAATACCTGACTCTTTTTACTTGTTGATCAGGCTTATACACACAACTATTCTTGTGGTATGATGTCCATCTCTGCATTGCCTTCTCTCACAACTCCTGGCCACGTTTTCTGATCTTCCACTATACATCATACCAACATAAAAACAGACACACTATGTGAAAGCTACTATCAAAAAATACTGCTCTTTTGTGAGGATGCAGTATTTTTAGTATTGTAAACTATTGTTTTGCAACGAACAGTGTATTCCTGACATTTAGTAGAAGATGGTGATGATATTCTTAGCAAGAACCACCTTTTTAATGAGGGATAACTAGTGAAACAAACAAACAAGCAAACAAACAACAGTCTACCAAAGTTAACCTTGCTATAAACATGATACGGAAAAGTTAAGTACCAATAAAATGAATTGTGATATTGATAATTGTATTGATCTTAAAGTCAAATGTGATTCAATACGTCCATCGAACGTGTTTAGCCCCTGTTAAAGCCGATTATAAACCGCTAATGTCAGTTTTATGTAACGTTAGCTAGGCTTGTGGTCAATTTGACTGTCCTGAGCTTGTCAGGTAAATTATTTTTATTTAAGTAATCAACGTTAGTGATATATCTAGCAGTAAGAAAATTGTGGTAACAGGTGGCTATGCTCATTGGGGTGTTTTGAAGGCTAACGTTAGCCAACGAAAACGGGCACCATCTAATTACTGATGTTTTATGACCATTAGCACTCCAAACCCTGTTTTCAAAACCAATTGTTAACCAGATTTAATGCTGAGTGTACAGAAACGAACCACAGTCTTACTAAAATGTCCTAAAACTAATTTTACATTTTTGTAATAAGCAGAGTAAAAATAGAACCTTATCACAATGGGAGTTAAAGTACGAACGTTAGCCTGCCATTAGACGGCCCCTGAACCTCTTCACCTTTTTTAAATATGATTTAGCTAGCTAGCTAACGTTAATGGCCTGTGTAACGTTAACGTTATGGTTAGCCAAATTACAGAACAACAGCCAATAAATTAACTTACCGCAACAGACATAGCTAGCTAACGTAAACTTTACATTCAGATTCAGTCAGATTAGTATATTTAGCTAGAGCACGGATATTTTAATTTTAAATGAATGTGAAAAGCCTGATCTAACACCCCCCCCAGTTCTGTTTTCCGTTGCACCCTAATTTGACAGGAATGGTAGTGCTGGGCGGTATGACGTATGATGTGGTTAAGATTCTGGCGGTTTCACGGTATATCACGGTTCTTTCTTTTGCTTGACTGGGTCTTTATATAGGTTTATAATGGCTTATTTTACTGTCAGTATTCAGTACTGTCAGAAGATAAAGAAACGTTTCAATGTCATCATGTTTACTAAAAGTTTTGATTACTAAAGGGTTTGCTTGGCTCCACAACATACAATACAATAATGTTATAGGAGAATGCATAAAAACGTTACAGAATTTTTTTATTGTGCGAAATACAAAGTAGTAAAATAAACTTCAATTAAATAAATACACATACCAACAACTTTAACATGCTTCCTTTTCAAAACAAAATAGTTTTAAGATTGCTGTTTCAACGCTGCCTTGACCATAGGTAACGTTAGGTTGTTGTAGAAAAGTGGGTGTAGCTCCGCTGTCAGCTTACTTCGGTGTTTGAATAACGTTAGGTTTGGCGGAAGTATTTCGGCGAGGCAAGACATCTTAAATCCAGTGTTTTAATCACTGCTCTGAACCCGTCTTTCTCGACGGTCTGTAGTGGGACCGTAGGTGGATTGTTATTGCCTTCATTATGTTGCTCTGCTGCATGCTTGAGGTGACAGGTCTTAACGTTAGCACGGCCGAGTAACCTACAGTTAGCACCATATTTTAAAACCAAAAAACCTCTAAACAACAGACACGGCTCCTCTTTTTGGCACAAGTTCTTCTGTGTCATCATCAGGGTTCGAATTGTGATTTCATCTTTGTGGGGGTCTCTAAAAAATAAATAAATAGTCTGTGAGCAGCAAATTTTGAGCATTAAACATTTCATTTCCTGCATTCTGGTGAATTTTTATGCACCTATTTACCTTTTTCTGAATCAATGTATGCTGCAAATATCTTTATGTAAAGGGAAACAGATTACAATCCAAATATACAGTGGGGCAAACAAGTATTTAGTCAGCCACCAATTGTGCAAGTTCTCCCACTTAAAAAGATGAGAGAGGCCTGTAATTTTCATCATAGGTACACTTCAACTATGAGAGACAAAATGAGAAAAAGAATTCCAGAAAATCACATTGTAGGATTTTTAATGAATTTATTTGCAAATTCCTCGGGAAAATAAGTATTTGGTCACCTACAAACAAGCAAGATTTCTGGCTCTCACAGACCTGTAACTTCTTCTTTAAGAGGCTCCTCTGTCCTCCACTTGTTACCTGTATTAATGGCACCTGTTTGAACTTGTTATCAGTATAAAAGACACCTGTCCACAACCTCAAACAGTCACACTCCAAACTCCACTATGGCCAAGACCAAAGTGCTGTCAACTGTCAAGGACACCAGAAACAAAATTGTAGACCTGCACCAGGCTGGGAAGACTGAATCTGCAATAGGTAAGCAGCTTGGTGTGAAGAAATCAACTGTGGGAGCAATTATAAGAAAATGGAAGACATACAAGACCACTAATAATCTCCCTCGATCCGGGGCTCCACGCAAGATCTCACCCCGTGGAGTCAAAATGATCACAAGAACGGTGAGCAAAAATCCCAGAACCACCTAGGGGACCTAGTGAATGACCTGCAGAGAGCTGGGACCAAAGTAACAAAGGGTACCGTCAGTAACACACTACGCCGCCAGGGACTCAAATCCTGCAGGGCCAGTACATGTCCAGGCCCGTCTAGACTTTGCTAGAGAGCATTTGGATGATCCAGAAGAGGATTGGGAGAATGTCATATGGTAAGCTGAAACCAAAATAGAACGTTTTGGTAAAAACTCAACTCATCGTGTTTGGAGGGGAAAGAATGCTGAGTTGCTTCCAAAGAACACCATACCTACTGTGAAGCATGGGGGTAGAAACATCATGCTTTGGGGCTGTTTTTCTGCAAAGGGACCAGGACGACTGATCCGTGTAAAGGAAAGAATGAATGGGGCCATGTATCGTGAGACTTTGAGTGAAAACCTCCTTCCATCAGCAAGGGCATTGAAGATGAAACGTGGCTGGGTCTTTCAGCATGACAATGATCCAAAACACACCGCCCGGGCAACGAAGGAGTGGCTTTGTAAGTAGCATTTCAAGGTCCTGGAGTGGCCTAGCCAGTCTCCAGATCTCAACCCCATAGAAAATCTTTGGAGGGAGTTGAAAGTCTGTGTTGCCCAGCGACAGCCCCAAAACATCACTGCTCTAGAGGAGATCTGCATGGAGGAATGGGCCAAAATACCAGCAACAGTGTGTGAAAACCTTGTGAAGACTTACAGAAAACGTTTGACTTCTGTCATTGCCAACAAAGGGTATATAACAAAGTATTGAGATGAACTTTTGCTATTGACCAAATACTTATTTTCCACCATAATTTGCAAATAAATTCATTAAAAATCCTACAATGTGATTTTCTGGATTTCTTTTCTTCTCATTTTGTCTCTCATAGTTGAAGTGTACCTATGATGAAAATTAAAGGCCTCTCTCATCTTTTTAAGTGAGAGAACTTGCACAATTGGTGGCTGACTAAATACTTTTTTGCCCCACTGTAAAAACATAATGGAATATATTAAAATAAGGCTCTCCGGCAATACAGAATGTATTGCTATTTATTCTCCTGTAGATCGACTTTTCTAATTATGTCAGCACTGTAGCCTAGAGGCATCATTTACTCTTCCCTCCTCTTTTGCATCATTGGTTGAGGAAGTAACCTCCTTAAATGTGCATGTGACAATTATTCACCTCAGTGATACATGAATTCATTTTAATGAATTAATAAAGCCCTGGACTGTAATATTTCTGATGTGTTTGAGCAAGATTACTGTTCAAAACTTTATGCACATTCAAAATGTATCCCATCTGTGCTCTCTGTGATTTGGAGGAGTTGTGATATTTTGAGAAAAATAAAGTGATAATAGGCTATTACAAGAATAAAGTCACTATATTTCAGAAAATAATCTACCTGCACCATAGTCTGCTGTGCGTTACGTGATTGCTCTGCTGATACGGTAGATCTCAGACCTCCTGACAGACACAGAGCCCAATTTGAGACTCTGGTCTCTGAATGAGCAAAAGTTTAGGGAAGTGGCTGTACACTGCTCTACATCGGAGGTGGTAAACCGAAACTACGCAGCATGTCGACAGCAGAGCGCCTCCATAATAAACCTGAAGCTGAAGGCGTGCTGCTCATCTCTATTTTTACAGCGAGAGTGGACACTAAGCGACGCACAGGTCTGCTTCAAAGCTCCGTGTGTTTGGGAAAAGTGGTTTATTTGTGATTTAAATAATGGTGCTGATGATTTTTAGAGACCCCCCACAGTGTATGATTTTACTGCTTTCATGGGAGCTCATCCTCTCCCTATGGGAGCTCAGCTCCCACTGGCTGCCACGTAATTCGAACCCTGGTCATCATGTTCTACTAGTTCTGCAGCTTTGATTTCGGAACTTTCAATGTCTATCCTATCCATCTTCACCGTAATGTAACACCAGAGCACTACTGTTTACCCCGCGACTGGATGCGTGACCATGCGTGTTTAGAAGCGCAACATTGAAAAGGGTCCGTCTGACACAGTGTTGCACGGCGAAAGTTGTGTAATCAAATACACCAGTGTGACGGTATATTAAAAATTCATATCGTAATGAAAATATACACCGGTATTTGGTGTGAACCGGTATACCGCCCAGTACTAAGGATGGGAAATTATATTGCAAGCCATTATCTCATTGTTTCATTATTAAAATGTGTGGTATAGTTACATAAGAAATCAATTGCTCCAAATATAGGCAGTTTAAAACATGGCAACCGTATTATCAATTTGGGGCAACCATAAGCTGATGCCTGGTTGCCAAGCCAGCAACTAGAGCTGGGCGATATGGAGAAAATCAAATATCCCGATATCTTTGACCAAATACCTCGATATCGATATTGTGGCGATATTGTAGGGTTGACAATTGGTGCTTTCACAAAATATGCACACAATGAGATTTTTGATAAATAATCATCAGTTATGTTGATATAATAACTATGTGGGTAGAACAGCTAGAACAGTCTGGTGTGTTTGGAAAATGACATCACTCTACTGTAATGCAGCCTTTAAAACCAGGAAAAGACAACACTTGTGTCATATCAGGATATTACGATATCCAAAATGTAAGACGATATCTAGCCTCATATATCGATATAATATCGATATATTGCCCAGCTCTACCGGCAACCACTTAAAAAAGTTAGCGTTGAGCCCTGTCGTTATTATATTTTTTTCCATAATCGAGCAGCCCTAACATACATATATCTCATTACAGATAAATGTGACTCTGGAATAAGGGAGAAAAGAAGGGAGTGTCAGAAAGTTTTAATTCAGTCCCTGCGGGTTTTCAAAATGCATGATTCTTAGTCATGTAGCAGCTTTCACACCACATTGATCTTATCAGCCATGTTTTGTCCTTGAAAACATGTGAGGTTTAATCATTTATATGTATCTAGTGAGTTTGAAAGACCATGAACCAGTTAGTAAGTCTTTGTCATATTTTCCAGGTCGCTGCTTTTTTGGTTCTCGATCACATCTCTGAGTTGTGGAGTTGAATTTTCCTGCTGTGGGATTAAGTCTTTATGGCATGATCTTTATAAACCATATCCATCATCTATGGGGTTAATATAGAGGCCAGGCAAAGTGAGAGGGGTCAATCTCCCATCTGCTCACAGTTACACATGCAGATGAAAACCATCTGCAGCAGCAAGCAGAAGCTTTCCTCTTCTTTTTGATCCACTTACCCCTTCAGAGAAAAATCTTTATTATCCTTGAACTGAAAATCCTGGCTGTCATCTGTCAAAGCAAAATGCAGAAATACATATATACTACAGTTCAGTGAGCATGAGTTTGTCAGATGTCATCAGTATATCAAGTAGGCTATGTGTTTCAGTCGTAGTTTTCACAATTTAAGTTTTATTTCCCATCTTCACCGAGGGAACAGGAATGTGATGACACTGCTAGACTTTTCACCAGAGTCCAATTTAGTTTCCATATGATTTTTTTTTATAAAACCACATTGCATTGCAGTCCTAGTCTTACAAACTAAATATGAAATATAGAAGGAAAATTATTTCATTGTTGGTCATAATATCAAGCCAATGGCAATGGAAATTAATTAGGCTACTTGCAATGCCACATTAAGGGTAGGCAGTCATCCTCCCACCATCTCTTGTCGGAGCACTTTTTTTTTTTTCTCGGTATTTTGTCAACAAGCTGTGTGTAATGAACCTGTTTTTGACTGAAAGACTACTGCAAACTAATGCATTGTTTTTCCCTGTATAACTTTATGATTTCGACATTAGCTGTTAAGTTCAAGTGCATTTGGGAGACATTGGCACCTTTAATTCAGTCTAACAACTTTTAACAAATCTTGACATTTGGGAATGAAGTCTAAGCTCCAGAATCATTTATGGTGTTATGTATTGGTGAGAGGTTGGAAGCTACCATTAGCTATTTTTATCTATCCGCGTCTCTCTCATTCTCCACCAGTCTCGTAGCATTGAGTGGGATTAGGATTAGTGGTCTGAGTCTGGCTTCTTTAACAAGCACTAATTGATTTGTGACTGAGGATGTGTTGGACACTGCAGCGGATGACATAAGAGCAGGGTTAGGGGTTATGCAAGGTCTGCAAACACCACATTGCAGCAGCCTGCAGCAATAGGGCCATTGAGTTTGTTGGCTCTAGAACTAGGAAGTTTCATCCACACGGCAGTACACGGCTTCCCGTCTGCCATCCACTTTGGGTTGCAGGCCTCTCTTTGGGGAGGCATCTGCACTGGAGCCCATGCTGGGCCTGATTAATCAAGGCTATCCAACTGTGCTGGTGAGTCTCCATGTAAACAAACACAGTCCAATTGTTGGGCCTCTGTTGCACACAGTCAGTCATTGTTTGTGTGGGAAAAGCATTATGCTGTAAGCACAAAATTGCTGATGTCAACAGTTTGAACCAAAGGGCGTACGTCAATGTAACAGTTCCTCCTCCTCTTCTGTGTCTTGTCTTTCAGAGCTGTGCTGGAGTGACTGATCCTGTTCATCCAGTGAGCCTAATGGCTGTTGGGCCAGGCAGCTGCTTAAGGTGTCTCGGAGCTGGGGATTGCATCATTATACAACAATAGCAATTGGAATCAACACTCACCCTCCTATTCCTCCATTGCCTCCCCCATTAGTTTTTTTCTCAGCCTGACTTTCGACACACACAACCCACTGACCACTCCTCCCACGGTAGTCATGGTCCACTCCCCCTGTTTCTCCAGTCAGGCAGTGAGTCGATGGAAGCTGTGTAATCCTCTGTAAAGTATAGGGCCTATACGGCTGCATATGCTCCCTTTTGTCATGACGGCTGTTGTTGTTGTGGAGGCCTCTCTCAGGAGAGCACATGAGGGAGAACAGAAGGCAGCATAAAGCTCACAAAGGGGAGAGAGAGAGAGAGAGAGAGAGAGAGAGAGCGAGAGAGAGACTGACGCTGCCATTTATTTGACTGGAGGAGAATGAGCTTCACAGGGCAACAGATGGAATTCAATGGGGGTCAAACTACATGATGTGGGACTGGCATTACCACCCATCGCCAATCACAAATTGGACCGACAGTCCACTTTGGAGATATTTGCCACATCGTGGCCTGCAGCAAGGAATGCAGTGAAATAGAGAAAAGTAGACAAGAACTTTTTTCTTGGTTTACAATATTTTTCTATTTTTCCTCTCTTTGGTCTTTTTCAATTGCAACATACCAAAAGTGCCTTTTTTGTCTTACTTTTTGTCTATTTTTTTTATTATCTAGCACTATATTCATACTCTGTATTGTCACAAATTAGTGCTTGTAACCTAACTTACAGTAACTATCACGTGTGTTGCCATATTTTAGGAAAGGTACATAGTATATTTGACTTGACTTGTTGTGTGTGGGCCACAACACCAGGCTCCATCAAATACACAGTTAACAATCATCACTTTTTAAGAACCTGAGAGTCAGGTTGTGCCAGACCGTGACCTTCTGCGCTGTCTTCTCCAAACCTTTTGTTGCTTTGACGACGCAGAGGTGTCGCCATGGTCAGTATCCAGTCCAAATGGCGCTACCTGTTCATGTTCCTGGGCATCCAGCTGGTGGTCATGGCACTGCTGTCCCGAGAGGGATACCAGAAGAGGGTTTCCTACTTCATCCGCATCTTCCGCAAGCCTGACACCACTGGTTTGACAGGCCGCAACCACACAGCAGCAGGCATCGCTGGAGGGGATGTATATGCCAACCTCTCCCACCTATCCAAATCTTATAGCCATGGAGATGGCATGCCCTACTGCCCGAAGACGTCCCCTCTTATAGGTGAGTGGTCTTGCCTGCTTCTGTTTCATTTCATCGTACCTGATCAGACTTTGTTACAGAAGGTAGAACACACTCTCCTTCACACAAGTAAATCTCTGAATGCTACATTGATTTATGTTTATGTTAAACTTACCTGCCAATTTTCCATAATTAAATATAGTTGTTATTCATTAAATCTTCAAGTCCCTTCACCATGACTATGAGTTACTGATAGCAGGTGATGGGTCTCCTTGCAAATAAATTGCCCCTCTGTCAACTAACATTGTCATAATTCAAAAGCAAGTTTCACTGGATTTAGATTGAACAAATTTTTGTTCATTTGAAAGTTGGTGATGTTGATGACTTCTCCACTTCAATAGTTGTGTTTTGCACAGTGTTTCCGCTAGAAAAAAATTGGTGCCGGTCATGTGACCTGTAAGGTTTAATTTTATCGGTCAAATGGGAAAAGTTCCGGTCAAATTTCACCGATAAACCAGAGAACTGTACAGTAACAATAGGCTTTATGGACAAAGAAAACTTTTGTATCATACACTTTAGTCCGTTGCACGCTCCATCTCTCTCTCTCTCTCTCTCTCTCTCTCTCTCTCTCTCTCTCTCTCTCTCTCTCTCTCTCTCTCTCTCTCTCTCTCTCTCTCTCTCTCTCTCTCTCTCTCTCTCTTAATCAGTCTGTTACTGTTGTTGAAAACAGCCGAAGGAGCTTTTTTCAGAGAGAGGGCTTTTTATTTAACATAGGGTATTTATTTTAGATAATTTGTCATGTTCATGTGTTGCAGCTGTATATTTTCAACCAGGAAAGGAAACCCTGTTTTTGCATTTTATTTTGTTTGAATAACAAGTCTGTTTGAATAAATAAAAAGAAAGAAAAATAAATCTCATATGTGGCTTTGACTTAAAACGGAACATTTATCCCACTTTGTAAAAAATACCAAGATATATCGTTTATCGCCATTCAGCCGAAACATACCGAGATATGGTTTTTGGTCCATATCGCCCAGCCCTATATTATGCTGGGCTATTAGAAGTTGAGAATTATATTTTCACTCTTTCTCTTGTTCAGCAGCAGCAATGGCACCCAAATGCATCACAGTGGTACAGCTGTCAGACATTTCCATTTAGCACAACAAAGTTGAGCCATCGCTTGTGTAATGATAGCTGCTGGGCCATTGCACTACTGGAAATAGAGTTGTACAAAATCAGCTGCTGCCTGGTGGTGCTGGATTGTGGTAGTTTGTTGTAGTTTTCATAATCTGCTCTTTCTGGTATACTGTTTAAAGCTTACAGCTTGCAAAAAAAAAAAAGTAGATTGAGGTGCAGTTTAGGCAGGTTTGGAAACTTGAACAAACTTTCTTTGTTTACAGTGGATGTACCGTAAATTTGCTTTTATCGCTGATGAAAAATGATGCAAAAGTGAAAACACATCTCTAAAATGAGCTCTGAATGAAGTAAGGGCATTGTCTACCTTTTGTATTAATCTTTATCAAAAAAGAATTAAAAGGTAATTGAGATATTACCGAATATGATACCAGAAACTGAACAGAAACCCTCTGGAGTTTCACTGAAACTGGTTTAGCAAGGGGAGTGTGGCTGTTGCACTGACACACATCGTGTAGATAAGCTGAATGGGACTTTACAGTCTGAATTAGTAGCGATCTCATTTGATTTGTCACCTGTCAGCATTGATTTAAAAAACGCATAATGAAAAGAAGCAAGTTAAATAAAAATCCTGACAAACGGGGATGGGCAACCATATTGGGGACCCATGCACGATATAACGGACACTGACATAGACTCAGTAAGACAGCGGACAAAAATACTGTACTGACCATGTACATCAATGTAGACTATGATGTGGAGGCAAATTAGCAACCACGGAGGGTAATTACAGTAGCAGCAGTTAAATTAAATGGTTGATGTTGTGGCCACAATTATCAGTCAAGATTATTAGTTGTGATGTCCCTTTTTTAAATTTGGTGATTTTGAACATCTGTCAGATAGTTTTTAGGTTTGATGTAAATCTGTCAGTCGAAATAGCAAATGGCTCATAGTTAACACATGATCACACATGATCAGTGTTAAGACTGCTCTTTGCTGCTTGAGCCATTGCTTCCATAAGGAGGAAAGCTTGCATTCCTTTACTTTTAACACATTTGCCAGACATCCATTTGTTTTTGTTCATTTTAACAGAATGAATGAATGACAGTGCAGCGGCTTTATATTTAATGTATAGGTAACCTACGATCTCGACCTTTTACTGTAAATGGCACTTTGCTAAAATAAAAT
>NC_135860.1:8146175-8261175 GCF_031162955.1 Sander vitreus
TTTAAGCTTACATTGAAAATGCTAGAGGTTGGCCTGTTGGGTAGCTGAAAAGTCTGTGTGATCTATAAATAAAAATCAGTGTTGATACAAGCATCAGTGTTCCTTGAATTGCTTAATTAGCTTCTCTTGTATTGGTGCTCTTTTCCAGGGCATATACTACTCTCAGCTTTATTGTAGCTTTTGGGAAGGGTTATGGTTATTGTATTTTGCAGACACTTTTGTCCAAAGCAACAAAATATGAATCTTACAATAGTTAAAATTAACAGTAAACAGTTTTTAAAAGTTGCTAAGCCAATATTAAGCAAATTAGTAATACTAACAATAATGGCAATACAATATCAGATATAAATAATAATAAAAAATAATACCATAAATAATATACAAATACACAAATCATAACTCTAAGAATTAATTAATTATTTAAGTGTAAGATCAACAGATAAGTCTTGAGACCCCTCTTGAAGGATCCAAAACTATCATATGAACGCAGAACAGACAACTCATATCATAGAATGCACGTATATTTTAAGGACTGTCTGCAGGGAATGTGTCTGACCAATCACCGTGGGTGTGGGCCGCCTGGGCCAAAAATGCCAGGGCCGACTTTTTTGTCCCAGTCCAGCCCTGACAGGTGTTGCACCAAATTCTTTCTGTGACCTGTCGAATTTTGTGACTCTAGAGGGCGCTCTTGTATTGGAGTCTATGACTGTACTGAGCTGTACTGACACACTGACCAGGCACTTATGCAAATAACGCAAGCTCATAGAGGACTAAAGACATATGAACGGGCTACTAAAGAAATGAACTACTTGAACTACTGAAATTTGAATGCAGATCTATTTACTGAAATCCTAACGCACAGTAAACGTAATCCTGCTGAAGTCCACCCGTTCACAGGAGTGATGAAAGCTGTTTGGTTAAACATGGGAAAGTAAGAGGAGTCACCTGAGATTGTTTTGTGTGTTTATCAGTTCATTTCTGCAGAGTTACAGTGGGGTAACATAATTTGACAGTAGGCCTATCAAAATATGTGACCGATCTGGCTGAAGTAACACTGAAGTAACAGTGAACTGCGTGTTGAGTGAGTCCACCTGTTTACTGGAGTGATGAGAGCTGTTTGGAGTCATCTGATGGTTTGTTGTGTCCTAACCTTTCCAAGTTCACCTGTTGATTAGGCAGCTGTTTGGTTGCAGTCTCCTATATATTTTTTCGGTAGCATTTCGGATAGCCTACTGTTGGAACATTCCGATCTCCCGTTTGAACCGGTAGGTTGTTTGTCGATGAAAATAGACTATATTACGTTTACTGTGCATTAGAATTTTAGTAAATAGATCTGCATTCGAATTTCAGTAAGTAGTTAATTTCTTTAGTAGCCCGTTCATATGTCTTTAGTCCTCTATGAGCTTACGTTATTTGCGTAAGTGCCTCGTCAGTGTGTCAGTACAGCTCAGTACAGTCATATAGTGTGTCTCAAACCGCGCACTTCTCTTAGTGCACTAAGGGTGCTCCACCAGAGTTCCATATAGGGGGCGCTCACAGGCCAGTGCAGAATGAATGGGACTCTATGGAGTATACCCCTCAAAATCCACTTTTCTCAGGATATCATTTTTTGTCTAGTAATTTGAATGTTGCATTCGAAAGGGGTGGCTAAGAAAATACACACTGCTGGGTGTTAGATTTTTTTTAAGTGGCTTTTTTGTTCTAAAAAGCCTTTTAAAATGTCAATGACGTCATACACATATACGGCCAGAGATACTGCTTTACGGCAAGCTCTGAGTCGCTTCCTTTGTTCTCTCGAAGCATCGACAACACAGCTGACAGGTTAGCCTCTCCCTGTTAATACACGTGCTAGAAAGAGGTTGCTAATGTTTTAAAGACCACGCCGAAATATTCACTCTGACATTCAGGTTCTGCTTTGGATGCCGTCAAGCGGGATCTCCGATCGTAATCAGTCCTTCACTGACCAATCAGCATTCATTAGCAGAATGCTAGTGTGTTATGGGTAACAACGGCTCAACCTGTAAGAAATCGAAAGGACACAAGTACTCGTTCACTCAACTTTTGACCTATAATCCATGTTGAACTTGCAAAAACTACAATCAAATCTGAGATTTATCAACGACAATCGGGCGAAAGAGACAAATTTAGCCGTCTAGCTCCATAGAGTCCCATTCATTTTGCACTGGACCGCGATCACCCCCAGTGGAACTCTGGTGGAACTGCAACCAAATTCGCTACAATGGGGCTGAATAGGGAGTGCAACGGCTTTCCGTAGATGGGCTTTGATTGTACCCAGGGCAGAGCATTCCTGCCACCTATTGTCGCCCGGGAAAATTACATTTCCGCTTTGTTCATCAAAATGAATATGACAGTGTTTATTGTTGCTTGTATTTGCCCTCTGTCTTACGCAAGGATTAGAGGATTGCGACGACGCCGTTGTATCATCCAAGTCCTATTAGCGGACACATACCGGTATGTTGATATTCATACTTTTTATCTTAATTCATTTAAAAAAAATACAAAAAAATTACCATTGAGTTCTTTTAGCAAAAGTGGAGGAATAAAATTTTGTCCAACTGACATATAGCTAATGTTAACATAGATAGTCATATTATATGTTTATATAAGGGTGTTTATTGTGTAAATGTTTGATTTATTACTATTATTATAACTAATTCTATTAGTATATTCTATCTTATACTTGATGTATATTTTTTTATATAAGCTGGAACTAGTGAATTTTGGTTATTTTTGCTTGATTAATGATTCATCTATTAGCTAGCTAATTACAGTGACAATACAAGAGTGAAAGCATAGGCAACCCAATAGACATTTAAATAGATTCTATTTTTCTATTAATTTTTCATTTCATGTATGCTTGCTACAGTCAGGCAACGTGCAACGCTAAAGATAACACATAACATTAAATACATTCAATACAATTTTATTTTAAAAGACTGTCCTGTGTTAATTGTTCTACAGGCTCCCAACCCCAGGCAGTACTGCCAGCTCAACAATAGCACTGTACTTTGATGGGGAAAGCGACATGAGGGTGGACTTCAGACTCTTCAGGGGATCCTTTAAAGGTCTGATGGCCATCCTCGGCACGGCGTGTGACCATGGCTGGGGACCAGTAATCGAGGCCCTTGTCTTCCTCTTTTGCCTAGCCAGTGGTACCTCTTACCTCGTTGTAGCAAGAGCCTTTGCTATGCCCCGGGTCACTGGGCACCGTGCTGTCCCCAAGACCAGCAGGAAAGTCCTCTCTCTCCTCCCCCAGGTCATTTGCCTTCCAACAGAGGAGGACTTGCCTCATGTTGGTGCAGGTTTTGCACGGTTGGCCGGGTCAGCAGCCTTCAACAGGGTTGAAGCTGTTAGCTAGCTAGCTAGCTAACGTTAGCTAAAGCTAGCTTGATAGCACGTCAAATAACGGTACGTATAAACGTTATAATTTGCGGTACAAAAATCATCACCAACTGCAAAATTACCTAAATATACATAAACAGGTGGCTTATATGTTATACAAGTATAGCAAAAAGACTAATGTTCAACTTACATTTGTAATGCTCCGTGGGTCTCGCTGTCGTGTCCTCGGCCGCCATTATCAGAAATTTTTCAACTTTTGTTAGCGCCGCCCCTTCCACTACGTAGCCAAGATGGCGACCGTTGAGGGTGGAAAGTGTTCATCGATCCACACTCAACTTTTTGACCATTATAAGTGCACCATCCAGGTACTCGTAGTGCACTGCATTTACCACACTTCGACGAGTAACACTTTGAGTGTACTCAAATAGCTAGTATAAGTACAGAAGTGCGCGGTTTGAGACACACCTATAGACTCGCCCTCTAGAGTCACAAAATTGGACAGGTTACAGAATTTGGTGCAACACCTGTTTGGACCAAATGTATGGCAACGTGACCTTCCACACCAAGAGAAAGCCTTCCGCACAAACATGACATTTTAGAATTTTATTGTTTGTCTGTTTTTTCCTCCTCAATTATTTATTTAGCCTACCTATAAATACTGTGTGTTAATAACAGCAAAGACACAGTTCATGTTTATCATTTAAGAAATTACTTTGCTGCTGCCACTGATAAACCTCTTTCAAATAAAAAAAGAGCATGATGCTTGAGAGTGTGTAGCACACTTAAGGTTAGGCTTACAGCTCCCATATTCCACCAGACACAACTGTTTTGGTATAAACCGATTTTGCAAGAAATACAACTGTGGCTACCAGGGAGCAGGCTTTCTGATTTAATTAATTCTACTAATATTGAAGTAGGGTCACAATCTCTCAAGATAATGTCAAGAACATCAAACTGCAATGATAATGTGAAGAAATGAGTGTAAACTGTGGAGGAGGATAGAAAAATCAATTGCGTGCAATAAATTAGGATAGGCTACATAATATTTATTTATTTATTTATTTCCACAATTAGACAGAGTTTAAACTATTTTTAAACATTATTTAATTGCCATTTTATCTTTATTGTATGTAGCACAGAGGGAATATGGGGAGACAGAAAGGGTTGACCTGCACTAAAGGGTCCCCAGCAGTGTTCAATGGATGTTATGTGTTTTTAGACCAGTTGGCCACCACGATGCCCTAAAAATATCTAATAGAAACAATTATCCAGCCGTTGTTGCTCCTTACATAAAAAACATACAAAAATACTTTTTTCCATTTACAGCCTCTTTGTATATGTGGTTGTCAGCTTTATTGCTCCTGGGAATTGATTTGCTGTTTGGATGTGCGTTGTTCATTTACAGAAAATATTCTAGAAACAGGTTGGTAGACTTTACTCTTTGTCATACATAATGACTCTACTGCTAATATTAATCTTTTTATTGTTATATCCAATAGGTTGCCACCGGGCTTTGTGTGCAACACTAGTATCTTTTTAAGGTATGAAACTGGAATATAGTGTTTATAGTTGACAATTTTTTTGCTTCTTTTTCTCTGCTGTTGCTTATGTTGCTCAAGCATTGAGGAATAATTAAACTATACTTTTGGTTTCCCACACAGTGTAGATTGCAGCACAGATGTCTATCTAAAGTGTTCATCAGAGGACAACTGCTGCTGCAGTTATCCCAACTTCCTTGCGGGTTTTTTTTTTTAACTCTAGAGATATTGCAGTTTAAATGTCAGGCTTTTGTACTTTGATTCAATAAACAAACACACCAATAGGGTCAGCTGTTTATGGTCTGTTCCCACACTTGTAGTTTTGGAGGATCAGGCTCTTCCAGCCAACCAGCTGAGAGCAATCATTTACAGTTACAGCCCCTCCATGACTTCCCCCTGCTGGGTCCATGGCAACCAACAGGCACCCACAGTCACAGCTTATGACTAGGAAAACTTCTTTCAGAATACAAGCTCACCTCCCCACCTCTCTCCGCCGTTACCGGACCAGTTTAGATTCAAATAGGTCAAAAACGATTCCTATTCTGAACTGTAAGTCAACATAGTCACACCTTTATGTATATTTGCAACAGCCTTCAACCAAATGTTGTTGATGAAAGTATCTGTTTGCATTGCATACAAATTTAATTTATGCTAAATGTATATACTGCAGTTTCCTTTTATACAGTTTCGTCAGCATGGCTAGTTATCTAGATATTCACATTTTACCATATCATTCATATTGACTTGAGTTTTGCAAAAACTTGAATTGCATACACATTAGTGCCTGTGACAGTTTTAAACATAAAGGGCTCCATGTTTATTTCCTGCTGCAATGATAATTGATGTTAATGTAAATAGGGTGACAGGAAGGAAATCAATATTTAAGCTGTTCCCAAGCAACAGAAGTCAGATTTACTGTTGAGAGTATATGTGCAGCTATTCTACGTTCTGTTGCTGAAACCAAACAGATCTCAATTTGCTTTCCTGTGATAATGTCACCGAATTTTCTTTTTTATCTGAAATGATGGCGTATTAACAGGTGTCTTAAAAGTCAACATGAGCTACAGTTTTGCATTTAAGTTAATATTAACCAATGGTCTCATTGCTCAGTGTAGAACAAGTAGAGAAGTGTGTCACACTGGGGTTTTACGTTAAGTGAATTGCTGTTTCCGGCTTATAACACTTTATATCAGCTCATCTTTGAACTCCAAAGTTATAAACTGGAAAGGCACAGCAAGACAAACAACACGGAGCGTTAGCTGTTTTTAAAAAAAAAGCCTTAACACTGTTCTACTTGTAAGTAAAGTAAGTAAATCTTTATTTATCTAATCAAACATTGCAGATCCTTTTTGCTATTGAAATTTTACATCTGGTGTTTATAATCTGATCTTGAGAGCTGACTATGCTCTGTCATCAGACTAATGAAAAGCCATTTTCCTAACTGACTTTATTCATTTTTATATGAAATATAAGTTGTCTGTAAACAGAGAGAGAAACATTAAAATGCTGATTTGATGTGTTTGATCAGATACATTGAAAAATAATGGTAAATAACAGCACCAACATTGATAATTTGGTTGATGTCTATGTCTTGTGTTGTGACTATTACAGTTTTGTTGTCATTACTCAGAATTTCTCATGGGGGCGACATAAACTACGCATTATGGCTTAAAAGGTTAAGAATGGACTTTAAATCTCAATTAGTATGCCAACGTATAGAAGAAGCCTTAAAAAAAATAGAAGTGACCATTTACATTTGCATGAAAATTGCACAACTCTATCTGCTGAAGAATAGTAATTTAAATAAGTTTAAATAAACTTGTAATTTAATTAAAATCTACAGGACAGCTGCTAATGTAGCCTACATGGTGGTTTTTAACCTGAAGCGCCAGATTTTAGGGTAGATGCTAGAACCAGATCTGCTAGACATGTCGACGTCAAAAGGACGTGCCTCGTGGCCCGCCTTATTCTGCCTCCGATTGGCTTACCCTGGCATTCTTACCCTAACATTGTATATCAGTAACAAGATTAGTTTCTTTTTTGAACCACATCATGTATACCGACTTCAGTGATTTGTCACCATAAAAAAACGCTTTGTAATTTTGTACCACCTGTCTCTGTTACTTTATAAATTCTGATTGGTGTGTGTTTACTCTTCCTTCGGTTTAGGGTCATAATGGAGCCAGTGGTGAGCAGTTCGGTCATTCTCTCTGCTTACATAATTTCCTTCGTCATAGGCCTGCCAGCCAACCTCCTGGCTCTCTATGCCTTCAGTGTTAAGATCCATTCCAGGCCAGGTCCAACAGACATCCTGCTTCTCAATCTGACTGTCTCTGACCTGCTCTTTTTGATCATCCTTCCTCTCAAGATGCACGAGGCAGCGTCAGGCATGAAATGGTATTTGTCCAGCTTCCTGTGCTCCATCACCTCCTTCACCTTTTTCTCCACAATCTACACCAGCTCCTTGCTGCTGACGGCGGTCAGTGTGGTTCGCTACATTGGAGTAGCTTTCCCTATCACCTACCATCAGCTGCTCAAACCTGTGTACGTGATAGTTACCAGTGCTGTTATTTGGCTAATTTCAGCAGCACACTGCAGCATTGTTTTCATTGTCCAGCACCACCCAGCCCTGTACAACTCCTCCAGTGTCTGCTATGAGAACTTTAGTGAGAAGCAGTTGGAGATTCTCCTCCCAGTACGTTTGGAGTTTTTCTTTGTGCTCTGCCTCATACCTCTTCTAATTTGTGTTTGCTGCTACCTGCGCTGCATCCAGATTCTGTACAGCCGCCCCAGGATAACCCGGATGCAGAAGCAGAAGGCCATCGGCATGGCCTTGGGGACTCTAGCTGTGTTTCTTGTTTGTGTGCTGCCATATAACTTCTCTCATGTACTGGGTTACTTCAAGGGTGAGAGCCCAAAATGGAGATACTACACTTTGCTGCTTAGCACCTTCAACACCTGTATTGATCCCGTCATCTTTTTCTTTTCCTCCTCCACCTTCCGCTGCACTAGTAAAAGGTCAGTTTTCAGGAGGAATGTACTGACTGTTTCAGGATTACAAATGCAAGCCCCAAGCTCTGTGTAAAATGCACTTTCAATACAATATGTACATATCCAGCTTCAATGTTATTATTGTACCGTATATTATGGACATTATATCAGAATGTGTAATGCTGCACAGATTGCTTTAACAGTTCAGTTAATTTATAAAACTCACATCTAGGTTTCGCTGGTTACTGGGAAACAAAATATTGGGTAAAAGGGTGACCGAATCCTGCTCAAAGGGACAAACAATTGTAAATTATGTTATATACACATTTGTATACAAAACAACAACACATGATTGGTGCATATGCAAAATTCAAAATTTTATTATTTTACAGTAAATTCTCTATTTTTCGAACTGGAATTTATATCTTTTGCACCCTTGACACGTTATTTCCCGTTTACTTTAACGTGGGCCAGCCACTCTTCTGCACTCATGCATTCTGTAGGCACACATGTAGAATATACCTGCAAAACAAAACATAAGTCATGTGGTGTGTAAATTACCACAAAGGCTATTTCTATTGTACACAGACACGCCAAGTACAAGTTAATGACACAATAACAAACGTGTGTGAGATTGAAAATATAGTGGCCATTTGTGCAAAGCTGATGAGACTGTACTTATTAATTTCTGTCAAGAAAACTTCGAGAAAATTAAATTGTTCATGTGACAGCATTGCATTGGTGATTTTATTTGTTTTTTTTTAAGATTTGACGGCGCTGTTGTGAGAATTTGGAATATGAACTGTTTTTCTCAGTTTGCAAACTGTGATATTTGTGTAAGAACTCAAACTGATTTTGTTTACCATCAGCAAGAAGTAATAACACCAAACTCTACAGCACACTTTAATTTGAACAAACCTGCAAAGAAGGTCATGAGCAGTGCCACCCAGCCTAGTATGTAGGACCAAGAGAAGCGCCAGTCACCAAAGCGCTTTCCCAGGAAGTTCACCGTCACTCCAGTGTAAATGGCCATTGCAAGCAGAACAAAGAGAGCTGGCATAGCAGGCAGAGAGTGACACATATTAAAATGGAAATCCGTAATAGTAAAGATCATCAAAGCTGTAAGTTTCTGTGAGAGTTGGATTTTCCACGACACGAGATTTGCATGATATGCAAATTATTCAAATAATAGATCTTAAACGCAAATGTGACTCAGAACAAAATAAATGTGACATTATTTGGTTACTGGAGCCATAACTTACTTGAAACAAAGAACATGATCCCAGCAGCAAATGAGCGGTTGAACCTCTCAAAGGCCGAAAAGTGGGCAAAGGAGAGGATTCCTGCGATGATGCCAGCAAAGCATGACATGGCAGAGAGGATCATGAAAGCACGAGTGGCATTCCAGTAAGCTGAGGAGTACAACAAGGAGGAGAACATACTAAGATATGTGTAGGAAGATAAATAGAAAATGATAAACCTTTCATGTGAAATGAACAGTTTCATACCAAAATGCACTCAATGTCATTTGAAAGCTCGCTGGAAATGAATCTATTTCCTAATATTTCTACAGACCCCACAAATGTTGTGACTTGAACGTGTAAATTGTTCCAGTGCACTGCTGGACTCACACAGCAGCAACCTATAATGCTTTCATGCTGTTTGAAGGCAGGCACTTATAAAACAGTAAAGCTATAGTAAAATGTACAACTGTCAAGTTGCACAGGGAAGTGTATTCACTCAAGAACAAAATGAAGTGTTGTTCGGATTTTTTGAATATTTGCATTTTGTGTGATTTTAATGCATGTTTCCATTTTATTTGAACTTGAATTTTACAACACTACCGTTTATCTGGCAGCAGCAGTTTCTGTGCCAATAAGATTTTATGTGTATAATGCAGTGCTGTACTACCCACCACTATACTGAGTAGGTAAGCTTATTTCCACCAAGACAAGCTGCCAAATTGAGTTGCTTTTGAAATACTAAAATACTGCTTACAGGTTAACCACACAATGATAATTTAAAACTCTAAGAGAGACAGATCTTCCGAATCAAGACTCAGAGCATTTGATCACTTTTTCTTAAGTAAGATTCTTACTGAACTTACTTAATAACTAACTTACTTTACTTTTTTTGGACTACTTTTATATTGCAGTTTGTTTTATTGTCAGCCACACTTGTGTGTCTTATGGGATGGCAATGTCAGTCTGTCAGTTGATCAGTCCACCACTTTGGTCCAGACTAAAATATCTCAGCAACTATTGGACGGTTTTCTATTAAAATTATCTATAGAAAGTTATGGTTTCCAGACAATGTATCCAAATGACTTTGGTGATCCCCTGACTTTATAACCAAATATCTGCAAAACTAATAACATTCCCATCAGAGTCATCCGTACTTTTGTATTTAGTGCTAATTAGCTAATGTTAGCATGCTAACACACTAAACTAAGTTAGACATGGTAAACATTACACATGCTTAGCATCAGCATGTTAGCATTGTCATTGTCAACATGTAAGCAGGCTGACATTAACATTTAGTTTCAAGCACTAATGTGCCTAAATACAGCTCCACAGAGCTGTTGGATGACTAAGTCTTAAGTGAAAGATGCAGATATTATTTCCATCATTGTTGCTGTCGTTCTAGTCTGCCTGTATTCACTTCTCATCTTATGAAAGTTAGTTATTGTACCTCAAAAGTAACGACAGTCATTATAATCACCAGTGTATTCAGATAAGTACACATAGACTCTGGTGAGAGTGAGAGCTGCTGTGCCTCAGGGAGACCTAAGGGAATATTTAAGTGTCCAAGAAGCTATTTTCCCACTTACCAATGCTGTCAGTCTGCATGTAACACTTGCCAGACATGCAGTACCTCCACAGGCCCTGATGGGCAAAGCTGCCAGACAGACGGTACTGCATCCAGTAGTCTGTGGCTGTGGAAACCACCAACAGGATGTTCCCCACGATGGCACAAAATAGGCCCCCTCCCATGAAGCTGTGCATCATGAGTGACACTATGACTGTGGCTAAGGCTTTAAGCACTGTCCAAAAAGAGAAAAAGATGGGAGTCAGTGTTGCAAGTCAACTTGTAGTAATGAAGTTAGTCATTGTATGTATGTATTTATATATATATATATATATATATATATACACACACACACACACACACACACACACACACACACACAGGGTTGGTTGGTTGCTGTATTTTAATGGTTATTCAGTATGAAATGGATTGAGGAGACAGGAATGACCTGAAGGAGTGGATGCAGGGGTAGGAAACGATTGTACACATCTAGGAGCTGCCAAATGTAGTCAGTCTGTTGTAGTATGGGCCAACATCGCCACAGGTGAAATTGGGGGCTTGTCTTTGAGCTACAGTTAGGGCACCATGATTTAAGTATCTAATGAAGGGAAGACATCAATTTATATTTCCTGTTTAGATTTACTCTGCAGGACTGGGGGCTTAGACAACATCCCTCCTACTCGAACCATAACTTCACCTCCTGGCAATAGTGTTGAATTTATACTATATTTCCTTAAAGACAGAGGTGACTACTTCTTGTGGACTATTTGTGAGAAATAAATGTGTCTATCAATTAATTTCTCTTTGTCATATAAATGACAAACCAGTTGCAACTAGCAGCAACATTTGCAGTTCCTCATTCAAAGCAGATGCTGCCAACAGATAACATGAGGATGTGAAAACTAGTCTATTTATATATTGCATATCAATTTGTCTTGACTATGCAGTTAGCTGTAACAACAATGCACAGAACTGGTCATGAGAGCTGCTGACCTGGACAGAGTAAGCATACCATACAACTACAATACAATAAGCTCATAGCAACATGTGCCCCTCTCTCTCTCTCTCTCTCTCTCTGTGTGTGTGTTTGAACACGTTTTTTTATACTCACTACTGCAGTTAAACAAGCCACAAATACATTTCCTAATTAAACCACACACCACCCAAATCAAAAAATAGTCAAATCATAAAATCGCCAACAACACAGTCAAGTCATACACAACTAAAAATGCTGTGAAAGTTGGTGATAGTCGATACAAATGAAGCCTTGAATTAAATATTGAACACGGTTTTAAAACGAAGAAAGAAATCAGCATTTTACAGCAGAACATGTCAAACATCTGTGTCAGCCAGCATCCATTTCGCTCTCAGCTATCAGAGACATCATTCACACTCTTGTGTGACAGTCTGAACACCATAGATACGTATATCTGTACATATGAAAGAAAGCAGATTTTTCTTGAATCTCAAGTTCCGCATATTATCATGAGAAATGTCTTAAGTAAAAACAATTCATGGGTGATGCTGTAATAATAGAGATTTTGAACAAAACAAGAAATCTAACATGCACAAGTATACAAAATAGGCACATTGCATGTAAATCCTGATAGCCTGTCACTATCAAATGGTGAAGGCCCTCTAGGCCCACCTGTGAGACATACACTCATTGGTTAGCATGCCATGATATGCATTCTACTTTATTATTTTTACTCCCAATTCTTGTCATCTAAGTGGGCATGAGCAATTAACGAAAGACATCATCATCTTACCTGAATTCCTTAGGATAAATCAACCCTCTTAAGTTTCAGCCTTTCCTCAGGGAAAGAGTGAGAGGGAGTTGCAAGCCAGGAGTGAGCGAAACGTCAAAGAGGAAGCCCTAGGCTGAATTCCAAAAAGTTATCCCCTCCACTTTTCTGTTGATGGAGGCAAAATCATTTAAACAATCAGCACAGAACAAATGCACTTGAGCTGGTGGGCCAAAAGCCACGTGACTCTTTGGGACTATTTTGGGGGGGTCAGGGGAGAGGGGAGGGGTGATGGTGTTGGATGGTGATGGGGGAGGGTCTGGGATATGAGGCCGCTACACAGTCCTTGTCTGTTGTTCTATTAGGCATTCTGGAACCGTGGATGTGCAAAGGTATGCAGTACTGCTGTGGTCAATGGAACATGCTGAAGCGCACACTTCCTTTCAGTTTGGCTGGGGTGTGGTTATGGTTACACATACACGCTTAGAACAGACACATGACCAAAGTGCTGCTTAAAGAATTGGCACACTGAATTCAGAGTGCGCTTTACATGTTCACTCTGAATATGTAATAACATTGTGTAAAACAAATGGTAACAGGCTGCCAAATACTGCATAATACACATATAATGAAACATTGTACACCCAAAGTATTTACAATAGTAGCATCAACACTGAAAGCTTTTTGTCATGCATCAACATAATTCACATGGCTTGTATTTGCACAAGTCTCCTCCTGAGAGGCCTTCAGCTTCCTCATTCATGTAATCAGCATGTCACTTACTACAGCATTCTTAAGTAATTACCAATGAACTTTGCATCACAGCTGAACTCAAATGGGATGGACGTCATCTTGTCTGGTACAACTATCATCTACACTTGGACGTGGTGCAAAAACATTCAAAATACAAATGGGATGAAACAGTAATAGCATCAAGTCTACAGAGCACTGCCATAGACAATTAACATGCAGATCACATCAAAAATGGTTATGGCGAGATCACTGGGCATCTAAAACAGAAAGAAAATGAAAAGTCCACAAGTTCAAATTTACCATTGAAATCGGCATTAGGTACTGTATGACTTTTACTAACCTCTTGTGCAACCACCTTATAGTCACTGAAAATGTAGCTTAGCGTAGTGTAAGGTGGTTTCTAGTTAACTGATATGTTGGTTGGTCCATTACTGTCTGAGCAATTTTCCTCCTTCAGTGTTGTATCTTGTAAGATATAGGGTAGCTGTGGATTTGGAAAGTGTAGAGCATTCATAACTGATTATGATTTGGAAGAAGTATTCAGATATTTTACTTAAGTAAAAGAAGCAATACCACAGTGTAAAAATACTCAAGTAAAACGTCCAAGTACACAAAAGTTAAAAGAAAACGTCCTTCATTCATATTCTTACTCAAGTAAAAGTATCAGCATTAAAATACACTAAAAGTACCAAAAGTAAAAGGTACTTATTATACAGAACATCCCATTTCAGAACAATAAATATTATAATTATTGATGCAATAATGGGTTCATCACTTAAATATTGCAGCTGCAAGTTGAGGCCAATTTCAATTACTTTTAAATACTGCTGGGCTGCTTAATCTATAATAATACATAATCTTTTATTATTTGATTTATATTTGTATTAATAAATACAAATCTCAATCTTAGGTCTGCATGTGGAAACGGGCAATTACATACAATTGTCATTTAGGGAGTACTACCACTCTGCCCAGGGCATTGACTGATGGCTGAACTGAGTTCTTGGATAGTAAATATGATGATTTGTGGACTTGGGTTAAAGGACAAATCCGGCGCAAAATGAACCTAGGGGTTAATAACACGTATACAGAGTCGACCGTTCTCTGGGATCTGTTTTCATGCTAATCGAATATGCTTGAGCTATGTTACTAGTTACTGGTTGGACGGCGTTCGTCGTTCGACTGGTCGTGACTGTTTTCCCAAGATGGCGCCCACATCAGTATATGTGAACGGTACAGTCTTTATAAACTATCTTTTTAATGAACTGTCTGTACACTTACAAAGTTCTCAATGCTTCGGTTTACATGTAGGCACCCGCATTATGCTACCATGGAGGTGTGGTGCTATTTTGAGCCTTGTTAGTGGTATAGAAATAGTGATTTATTTTTACTTAACCCTTGCCCTGACAACTAGCATTATAAGCTAATTAGCGGTTTGTGCTAAAACTGGTCACATTTGATTAGCATGAAAACATATCCCAGAGAACGGTTGACTCGGTACACATGTGTTATTAACCCCTAGGTTCATTTTGCGCCGGATTTCTCCTTTAAGAGCTGTGAGAAGTCCAGCCTTCACATTGCTCCACAAGAAGTAGCTGGCAGGTCGTTTACCATCAGTGGCACATGCTAAGAACACATTTGCACTAAACTGAACAACTGTCTTGCGATAATGGAAATCAGCATTTTTTTGTCTGTATCAAAATTCAAAATAGAGATCTTTTTTAAATAAATAATGCAGACAAACCATTTCCAGAAAACATTCATAACTTTTTTTAACATTTAGGTGTTGCCAGTAGGGTTAATTCCTGTATACCTATTTTATAAAAAAGCATACCATGATGTACCTATTATCTTCTTTTCATATAGTTATAGCGGTAAGAAAAAAATAGTATGAGCATTGAAGAGAAATAAACAATAAAAATAGAGATGCAGACAGACAAAGACAGTAACTGCAGCATTGCCAACTCTCGTTATGATTATTATGATCTATATTTATTTAAGTATAATGAACTTAAATACATAAAAGTTAATAAAAGTCAATCTCCATTATTGAACAGGTTGAAAATCTTTATGTGAAGGAATGTCTTTAGCACTGCACAATAGCACCATCTGCTGCCCAAATGTATATATAAAAACATCACATCACCATGATGGAAACATCTGACAGCTATTTGAAAGTGTGTTCTGTTCCCACAACAGAAGACGCATCAGGGTACTACATGCACTGTATCCGACAACACCATTCCTCTGTAGGCTTCCGACCGACTGGCATCACTGGTTTAGTTTCTGTTCCTGTATAAAATACTTATGCACAAGAAAACATTCAAAAGTAATGGATCAAAGTAAGGTCCGCTAGAAAAGCCCACAGTCATCATCTGTTCCACAAGGGAAGCATAAACATAATGAAGGCTGTGTAAACATGTTTTCCACATTTAGTAGAAACAATACAAAAAAAGATTACCTTGGCCATTTCATGCATAGTGCTACAGGTGCTTAACTGTCAGGGATTGAAATAAAGAATTATCACAAGATTACCTTAAAGTGGCCATATTATGCTCATTTTCAGGTTCACAATTGTATTTTGAGGTTGTACCAGAATAGGTTTACATGGTTTAATTTTCAATAAACACCATATTTTTGTTGTACTGCAGCTCATCCTTTCACCCTGTGTTCAGGTCTCTGTTTTAGCTACAGAGTGAGACCTCGCACTGCTGTAACATCTTTGTTGGCAGTCGCACATGCGCGGTAGCCAAGGGGGTAAGCTTCGCTTCAGAGCTCGAACCTCCTATGGCGCCATTTTGATGCTACAAAGCAATCACCCGACGTTAGCATCCCATTGTCTGCCATTCATTTTGACGTCACTTTGACAGCAAATACATCTGAAGCGTTTAAAGACTCTATTTGTCCATTGTTTATTTCTAAAGAAACACGACAATGTATAAAAGGCTCCATTACCTTGTATCTCACGTTATGGCTCCGTAGCAGACGTTTTTGTAAAAATAGGCTAACAATTGTGTCATAACCACGCGACTTTCTGTTGCATAGTAGAGGAATTACCGTATAGTACAGGAGAAGCTTGCAGGCAGTTTCGACTTACATTAGCTGTTTAAGTTTAATTACTAATGTTAACTAGCATTTTAGTTAGCAATAATTAGCCTGTGTCCATGTTATCTCCTCACATATACTTACGCTCTCCGTCTCTGCAAGATTGGGAATGATTGAGATTTCTCTTGGCACAGCTACCAGAAGACTTACAACTTTCAGACAGGTTGCTCACGTCACATTTATGTCGTCTATCTCAGTTGGAGGCTGCGCAGTAACACTCAGCACTCACCGGAAAAGTGCTTCTAATGGCCTTCACTGGTCTCCGTCCAGAGCAACGGGATCTGTTGGTCCATTCTTATATACTGTCTATGGCAGTAGTTAGGTAAGATCACATCATCTAGCTAGCTGTTTGTTTCTACAACTTCAGTAGTACAAGGCAGGATTAGCCGGGAGAGTTCTTCTAAACGAGGGCACAACTTTGCGTGGAATACCTGCAGAATAGGGACATGTTAGTAGTTCTTTTGTAGATTATGGTGAACTAGTGTGTGTTGTAGCAGTGTTTTGCCATTCAGAACGAGCTAGCGTGCTACGGTTAGCCACCTCGTTTTGGCTAGTGACGTAAAAAGCCCTGCCGATTTTGAACAGCTCACCAGAGACTGAAGGCAGGACACATTCAGAAACCCGTATCTCGTTTGTATGCGTGTGGAAGCACCAGAGACACAAAATAACACCCCAAGTCCCAGAAAAAGTGATTTCTTTCATAATATGGGCACTTTAAAAACTCAGTAAATGGAAACAACACATCTCTGCCAAGTCATGCTCATTGTTGACTGAAAGGACAATCAATCAGCATCTTTAAATTAGGAAAACATATGCAAAGTATTACAGTAGGGTGCAGTCTATCAGATATAGCATTGCTATGATCCATTTTTATAAATACCACAAAAGTTTACCTATGCAAGTCAACATTAACTGTTTTTTATAGAGCAAATATTGATTATGCATACATTTTCTAATTGATAAAAAAAAAGGATTTATTGCAGCCCTACCGTAAACCATAAGCAGACAATACATTACGTTGATCAGTATGTTTATCATAAATCAGAACAAAATGTTTATTATCCAAGTGAGCATTATGTTCCAATAATATAGTGAGGGACCTACAGTAGAAAAACAGTATAGTTACAGTTGTAGAAATGTTTAGAACTTGTACAGATGTAGTGATTGGTAAGAGACACTTTGATATTTAGCTAAATACATTTACAGGCATGGCTTATATTTAGATTTTTCTATGAATAAAGAAAGTTAAATAATGATAGAGTTTAACGTACAGCGTATACAGGACAGTGGAAGAAATACCACAAATGATTCTTACTTTCAGTTAAAATAATACAAATATAGAACAATATCATAAATTAAAATTAAACAAATATATAGCATGCGTTACAGAAATCAAAGCAAATTTGGGAGTTTAGACAGTTGTAGCAACTCTGACAGGCAGAGGACTGCCAAATGTTGGGAGAGCCACTGATCTTTCAGAGGGAATCTGAAAGAAAACAAGCCAGTTAATTTTCTATTAATCAGCAAAAAAAACAAAAAACATTCCACTTAGATGTGTTTTATTAGAAAGACTACCTGCTGCAATCTGTTGTAATCAGGGGGAGACTTCAGCCCTCCTGTCAGCAGGTTATGAGGAGTTGTTTCTGTTTGAGATGTTATTGCCTGTGAGCAGAGATGGGGACTCGAGTCGGACATAAGTCGCACAAACAGCTGACTTCAGACTTGACTCGGAAGACAACCTGTTTTCATGCAATTATTGCTTTTTTAAATCAAAATGTATTCATGTATTTCTATTTTCTTTTATTGGCGCATATACGGGGAAATGTATGACGAACTGTATGTCCCCTGCCCTTTGCCATAATGTGCAACGTAACGCATGCGCCTATGTGCGCGCACTCACATATCAAAATATGCATTGCCGATGGCGACAACAAATCCTCCCGGAGTTGTGCCTTTTCTCATTGGTTTTGCTTTCAATAACTTGGTAAACAGAGGCAGTAAGCGAACAGCTACATGCAAGGTGTGTGGCACCAAGATAAATGATGCCGGATCAACAACGTCGGACTTCATCAGGCATCTCAAAACGCACCTAAATAGGTCAGTCAGTCACACGCTAATGTGAAAAGAGACGTTACATTTAGCATATATCGTCACAGGTAACAAGCTAACCATCGCAAAGTGTTGTGCTAATGCTGGGAACAGGCAAATTGTATCTTATAATTAGTAGTTGCTGAGGCTAAGAAATCCATGGCGCACAGGAGGTGGGACGCACGGATCCATCTCCCCAGGAACAAACGCTGTGTCGGGTGGGCAAACTCATGTGATGCGTAATTGATCCCGTGGATGATTTGTAGGCTATTAAGTGAACAAGAAACAACAACAAACCAAACACTGGGCCGTCTTGACTGTCTTAATTCTGCACATATTTCTGTAACTGTAGTCCTATTTACTATGTCATTATTTCATCCATGCGTGGCGCAGCGGATCCGTGCGCACTGTCACCTGCCGTGGAGACGCCGGCCTCACTAACTTCTCCTCCTCTGAGTCGGGTCTCCCTCGCGCTGGACTCAGTTTCCCTGAGCGTACTAACACTTAGAAAATAAATAAATGGCATTACATCAGTGAGTTCATACTGCTTATTGTGCGTAATTTGGACTGACACTGAGATGCATGTTGTTCTGTAACTAAATAGTCTACACTCCACAAGCTCCTCATCGACTGTAACTATCAACTAATGTGTTGGCATTTGTTATGTTGGCCAGTGAAGTGATTCTAACCTTCTCAACTGCTCTGGACAATGGATATCTTGTTTGCCGACCTACGAAACAAGGAAAACAAAAAGTTTAAAATATTTATCACAGAATGTTAAGAAAACACGTCACCATGTTTAGACAAGACTTGATTCTAGGGCTGGGCAATATATTTTGAGATTGTGATACGAGACTCAATATCGTCTTAGATTTTGGATATCATATCGTAATATGGTAAGTGTTTTCTTTTCCTGGTTTTAAAGGCTGCATTACAGTAAAGTGATGTAATTTTATGAACTTACCAGACTGTTCTCGCTGTTCCATTATTTGCCTTGATTTGCCAAGGCACCTGTGGCTCAGGTGGTATCGGAAGGTTGGTGGTTCGATCCCCTCATGTCAAAGTGTCCTTGCGCAAGACACTGAACCCCAAATTGCTCCCGATGCAGCGCCATCGGAGTGTAAATGTGTGTCATCAGAGTGTAAATGTTCATCTGATGAGCAAGTGGCTCCTTACATGGCAGCATTTGGCCACAGTGTATGAATGTGTGTGAATGGTTCCTGAAGCACTTTAACTTAAGACTAGAAAAGCACTATATAAATACAGTCCATTTACTTTACCCACTTAGTCATTACTGATGATTATTTATCAAAAATCTCATTGTGAAAATATTTGTGTGAAAGCACAAATTGTTCACCCAACAATATCGTTGCAATATCGACATCGAGGTATTTGATCAAGAATACTGTAACATTTAATTTTGTCCATATAGCCCAGCCCCTACTTTTTTGCTAAGCAAGCACCTACTTTTGTTCTTGTTCCAGTAGACACAGAAGTAGATGAAGCCGCCCAGCAGGACTAAGAAGAGAATGCCGCAGGGGATTCCAGCTGCAATGCCAGCGATGGCAGATCTACTCAGCCCTTCACCTAGTATCACCAGGACAAACAATAAGCAATGGTTTTACTACTGTGGCACCATCACTGACCCTGTGATAAGAAATGCAATGCTTTAACACACCCAAACAAACAATTTCCCATACCTGGACCAATTCTGTGGACCGCAGATGGGTCTCCTTCTGTCATAAGAGCTTTGGGGATAATCCGAAACATGTACGTCAAGTTGGGATCGAGAATAAAGATGTCTGCACTCCTGGTAGTGGCAGGTTCATGCTGGATGGTGTAGAATTGGTTTAAGCTAGTTTGGGTGTGATTTTTTCCCAGGAGGTCTGGTCCTTTCATTTGGATGTCAAACCCTTTGCAAAAGCACATGAAATTCTGTTTTCTATGATACTAGCATCAGAGTTGATCAATCACCAAAGCATATAGTGGTACTCTGTTTCATTTATCAATGTTATAGGCCTGTTCAATTAGGAAAATCTTACCGTTATATTATGTACATACAAACGGACAGAGGAGACAACAAAAACGGACATTTGATTTTTCCTGTACTTTTGTCCTAAAGTATGTTTTCCACAAAACAGTGTTGCACAGCTAGAGGCTTCACACGTTCCACAATGTTTACACCCCTATCTTATGTTGAGTTTCTGTTTTCAACACCGTTTGAGTTCTGCTGAGATGTACAACCTCAAAACAAGAAGGTTGGGTTTGTGTGTGACGTTTAAAGATATTCGGTTACACTTTACTTGAAGGTAGCTACATAAGCGTGACATGACACTGTCATGAACGTGTCATAAACATTAACAAGTTTATACATAATGCTTCTTTTAGTGTCATTCGGTTTCTGTCATGACAAGTTTTGGTTATGGCTATGGTTAGGGTTAGGGTTCATGTGTCATGACAGTGTCATGTGTTCATGACACTGTCATGTCACTCTTATGTAGATACCTTCGAGTAAAGTGTTACAAGATATTCTTGTGAGAAATACACACTGAGCATTCCAGATCTGCCTTCCTTGATTAAATTACTACTTTACCTGTAACAACAGAGGTAGGCGAGACCTCCCAGGTCAATGTGACGATGGTTCCATTGTGATTTGAGAACAAACTGGAATTTGAGATTGACGGCCCTGGAAAGACAGGGGTTGTGAGCGAGGGGGAGACCAAGAGAGGGCAGAAGAGGGGCAGGGTGAGGGTATACCAAGAATAGAGAGCTTTGTTGTAAAAGGGGGGAAATAAGCAATCTCAGGTATTACTTAACTCTCTGTCTGAGGGCCCATTGTTTCCTTTTACTCAGGTAATACAAGTGCTCCAAAGCAGAAGGCAATAGAATCCTTACAGTATTTAGAAATGACACAATCACTGCACTGTGCTGTATGGCTGTGGTGGAAGAGGTAACCATCAATACAAACACTGTCAACATATGCTGTTACACTAAAAGTCAATGCTCTGGGTTGGACCTGAAAATATTAGTTAATATCAAAAGGAAAACTATTCACTCTGAAGTGGGGTTGCAGCTAACAATTATTTTCATTATCTATTAATCTGCTAATTATTTTTCTTGGTTAAACACTTCGTTTGGTCTACAAAATGTCTGAAAGTAGTAAAAAAAAAAAAAAAAAAAGCTCATCTCAGTTTCCTAAAACCCCAAAAGACATATTCAAATGCTTAAGTTTTACAGCCCAGAACCTAAACATGTATGGATTACTGCAGACAAAGGAGTGGAAGCGCTGCTGGGTCTTTCTTGTATTGTTTCACTTACAGGTGCTCTTTGGATATTCACAGGATGAAATAAACGCAGTACACCCGGAATATCCAAAGAGCACCTGCACACCACATAATGAAATATGTAGAAGAGGTTGCTATCACATGACCCAAAGAAAAGCTTGAAATCATCTCAAATGAGGAATTATCTAAATAGATTAACAAATAAGATTCATTTTCTGTCGATCTGCAAATGGATTGACTAACCATTTCAGCCCTTTTCTGTAGAATTGCCTCTTCGGCGTCAAAAGAGGTATTCATTTAAAAGCAGAATTGTAATGTTTAGGCAGGTTTATCAGGGTTTCTGCAGGTTTTACCAATGCAAATTTAAGACCCTTTTTTAAGACCATTATGAATTAAATTTAAGACCTATATCATGACATAAAAGTACAACGAAATGCACAAAAGTACTTGCAAAATAGATAAATGTATTCAAATTGAATAAAAGCGACACAGTAATGATCTGTACATATACAGCAAATTATATTTGGACAAGCGAAAGAAAGAACTGCAACACCACAGAATAAAAAAAAAAACATTTTTTTTTTTTTTTTATAATTTATACTGTTTATTGATCCCCAGTGGGGAAATAGTTTATATACCTTGTTTAACCTACAGTAAAACAAGTCTCACCATGAATTGGCTTTAATGTTTTACATATAAAATCTTCATGTGCAAAGTAATTAGTAATCATCAGTAAAAAGTAAAGTGTAGTAGATTTAGAAGTACAGTATTTCCCTCTGTAATATTGTAGAGTAGAAGTCGCACAAAATGAAGTTACTCAAGTAAAGTACCAGTTCCTCAAAATTGTATTCAACATCAGTACTTGTTTAATGTTACAACCAATGAACCAAGAACAGCAATACTATACCTGTTAACAGAATTTCCCTCCTCTGGCTGCCCAATGGGTTGCTGCAGTTACAAAAGTAGTTTTGGAGGAGAAATTTGCTGACATTGTAACCCAGAATCTCGAGCTGTGTGGTGTCACTGCTGATCTGGTATGGTGTCCTGTTGGTGAGAGCCTCGCTGCCTTTGGACCATGACACCACAGCCTTAGGCCAGGCCTCACTGACACATCGGATAGCGACCACTATTTTGCCTTCAGAGTCAACTCTGGTTCCCACAGCTGGCAGGAACTTCACTGGACTACCTGGGGAAGATAAGGCTCTTGTTTGGGGCTGGCTACTAAAGTTACTAATGCACACACAGACACGCACACAGTTTTATTTTTGAAACAAATTAAACTTATGTTGGCTTGATAATCAATGAAAATCTAAAACTAACTTGCAGTAATACTGCACTTAGTGTTTTATTACTGCAATTAAGTTTTAGATTTTATATATATAAATAATGCATTTTTAATATATTTCAGACAGTCAATATTTAAGATAAACGTAAAGATACTAAAAATGCTGCAGCACGTGTGGCTTGACTCAAATCTTGGATCTACATGATTTTTCAGGGCAGTTCACCTTAACTTGAGGAAATTGAGGATCTTTTATGAACACAACTTGTAGCTTTGGAAACCATTTTCTCCCAATTTGCCCAAGTACTAACTTCATCCAGCCCAGAGACACAATCCAGACAAACATTGTTCAAACTCACAACTCTACAGCAGATTTTAAAATTTACTGAAGATTCTAATATTGCCAAATCCAGCTAAAGTTTTCAATTGTTGTCATTACAGCAAGTGCATAGAGCAATATAAACTGTGGGACAAGCAGATACATGTGTGAACGCGTCAACAAAGAAGGTTCAGGTTAACATAATGTATAGGTTTAAGCAGCCATTAAATCCAAACCATACAACAGCACATCTCCAAAATCTGAGTACTCACTAAAAACTTCCAGAGAGAAAGTAGTTGAGGATCTTCCCAGTCCAGATTTAGTCATTTCAATGGTGTAGTTACTGGTATACTCAAGTGGCACATTTACAAAGGTAAGGGATCCATTTGGCTCAATCCTTAGCACCTTTCTTCTTTTCTCCTCTATGTCTGGGAGAGTATTGGAGTTAATAGCCCATGTGACGACAGGTAGGCTAAAATCCTTCATGAACCAGGTAACCGCTGGGTCAGGGGCACCACTGAAGGACACAGCCAGAGTCACATTGCTGCCAGATATAGCATTCACCAGAGTAGGGCCAACAGGAAAAACCACCAGTCCACAGTATGCACCTGTCAGTAGTACATTATACGTTTACAAAGGAAAAAAGTCAAGTCAATATCCTACGCTTATAGTGAGTGTCTGTTCCTATCAAAATAGCCACAAATAAGAATGTAATTTAACGTGAAACAAAAATTAAAAAAATATTTGCAACTGAAACACAATTTATAGCCCATTTGTTGCCCTATGACGTTTTTTTTAATTATTATAATTCAATAAATTGTCTAGGAACAAACAAAGCAAAGCAAGCATTTGGTTTTCATCTTACCTTGAAAAGTAAAGCTAAGTAAAATGGTCAGAAAACCCGCGCTTAATCTCCCAAAATCATCCGGCCACGTCATTTTTAGTAAAACAGGACCACAACCGCGTAGCTCATAATTGACACAGAAGTTCCGAGAACAATTTTTCCTTTCTTTTTTAGCTGATTTTGAAGTTAAAATCCAAGCATATAAAAACACACGCGAAGAAACCCTAGGGGTCTTGGTCAGCAGTGACTGAACCCCTGTCCTCCTGTGCGCTCTCGAGCTAGACCCGTTAGCTCAGCAGGGAGCGCGAGTGGCTCACCTGTGCTGAGTCAAAGCCTTAATTGTGCACGTGAAGCCACGCCCCATATCTCATTTCACACAACAGTGCCGGTTTGATTTCTGTTTTGATAATAAACCAATTTTTTTTATTTAACGTCAACGTGTCTCCTTGTATAAAGTTGCTACATGATGGCGTGTCTATGGTGATTTAGTTGTTATATTCATTAAGCAATGCGGTCTCTGTGCTGGGCTCCATCCTGCTGGTACCCTTAACACGGCTCTTTTTCTTTTACACTCAGGTGCCAGTTTAGGTCCTACATCCATACTCTGTGTGCACAAATGAATACATAATATAAACGCCCTGCCTGCAATAGGCTACACCCTTCCCTCATGTCTGGAGAGACCCAACGTGTTTAATATTAATGTATTAATTTTGAACTTAATAAGCACATGAATCAATTGTTTTGGGGAAGACGCTGCTGCTGCCCTTTTAAGTGATTAAAACAACAAAAAAAGCTGGAATTAAATAAAAAATTACCTGAAATAAACCTCAATGACTATTATAAATGTATTAGATTTCACGATTTCATGGTTAATATTGAACGGATGAAATGTTTAGTTTATTTTTTTTATTTCATGAAAGGTAATGGTCATTTGGAGGCCACTGTTTGTGGTGCTTGTGCTTCTAATATTTTGTCCACCCCATTCCTATCAGGCTAAATATTAGAAATACCCCTACGTATAGTGCAATACGATTCATCAGCAGCACAAACTGCAGCTTCCAAAATGATCACATAGTTTAATTAACGCCTCTCAAAAACAAGAACATAACTTTCATGTAAGCAGGATTTATTTTTGTATTACACTGAATCAGATTTAGCCATGTGTACCTAATTATCTGGCAACTAAGCGTTTTTCAAGTGTTACTACTTGATTTAACATAAGATGGTGCAGAAGCTGGTTACTGGCCAAATGTAATGTAGCATTTTATACTGTAAAAACAGTGCTACAGAAATAATACTATCAATTCACCAGGGTGAAACACTCGATCCACAAATCCCTCGGTCTCACCACCACTCCAACAAATATCCCCCTTTTTTTCCCACCACAATCTGTTCCCTATTTACCATGTCAAGTTTACACTAAAGGAAATACTAAAAGAAACAGTCACATGTGTATTTAGATATGAAAAAGACTGGCTGCTTTATTGTCATGGTAATGTTCTGCACAATCAACAGAGAATTGAGGCGCTTACGGTAAAAGTCGGACTCATGATCATCTTCCCCTGCTCATACTGAGAGACACCGTCGACGCAGTCCTGAAACCCAGTTACAATTACACAAACTATACAAATTACCAGTAGACATGACACTAATCTTGAAGGACGTTATCTTCTCACCATGTTTGGGTCCATATTTACATATATCATTTACAAAAACGGGACCACTCAACATGTGTGACTACAGATACACAAGATTAAACAGCCAAGTACCTGTTGGTGAAATGCATCGTACTGGTAGTGTACAGTGTAATACAAACAGCAGCATGAATGATAGTGATAGATGTTTCTGGGTTTCAATTATTGCATAAAGACTTCTTGTCTAAAGTCAGATTAGTAGCTTATGACACAGATGAATGAAAGTTAAAATGAACATAAAAGACAAGATGATCCTTTTGGGGTTGTCTGGGGCTGCTGCAGAACAGTGTTTCTCAGTACTCCTCCGCTCCTGTCAGTACTTCCCTGCATATCCTCAGGAGTCCCGGTCTCAAACAGAGGGATTAGACCGATACATAAGATAGTACTCCGGGTATGCTTATGCAATACAGTCCCGTTATTAATTAGAGAGTCCTGCAAGGAGAGAAGAGAATGTAGATCGATAAGAGTTGCAATTAAAATCTTTTATTAGTTTAGCTTCCATCACCACAAGACACATAATACTCTTTGATAAAGCAATTCATTTTTTTTAATTTTTTTTTTTTGTAAGATGAAGAGATGGTGATAATAAAGGATGTAACATTAATATTCAGAGCAAATAATTCTATCATTCCTCACAGGAGGTAACTTTGATGCATGCATACATAAGCTGAAGTCATAAGTCATAATCAAGAGCTCGATATAGGTTTATCAGGAATATTCATTTGGCTTATATTGACCACCCAAAAACATTCATATTACAAAATTTTCAAATTCATTGACTATTAAATCGATCAATCTATAAAATAATTCACAGATTACTTGTTGTAATGTGTATAATGTAAATAATTGTTGGTTGTAGCTGACACAATAGTAGGTCAAATCATTGTAAATTGTTTGATACCGAGTCTGTGGGATCCTTGCTTAGGATGTTGCTCATATATTTGGTTAGTAATGTAATAATAATCTAGTTTTGTGTCAGGCTCTACATTGGTAGTTACAGTGGTACTCACCCTGCTGCCAAGTTCCGTGCTCCATGCTCATGCTCCTAAAGCCTCTATACCAACCCTGCCTCCTTCAGTTTGCTAACCAGGTCTTCCACCGTCTCCACCTTCACTCCCGCCTGTCTCTGTGGCGGCTCATCCACTCTCAACACCTCCAACTGGGATGTGATGTCCACCCCCAAGTCCGCAGGCTTCATGTTGGCTATCTTCTTCTTCTTTGCTTTCTGAAAAGTAGGAAAACACAGGAGAAGGGTAAAGTACACATTCTGAACTACTTTACTAGTATCTTAACTGTACGTTTCTCAACGTAACCTCCACTCCGGAAACAAAGTCCTTCTTCTACCCCCAGGATCAAGCTCTGCATGATGGGGGAAAATCGGGCTTTCTGCTCAGCCCCTCCTCGCCTGTGGAATAGAGGATGGATACCCGACCAGAGTGCGACGGTACCCGAGCACGGAGCTCCCGCAGCTCTTCGTTCAATAAACTGTCTGTACACTTACAAAGTTCTCAATGCCTCCGTTAACATGTATGGACCCTCACTATGCTACCGTTGAAGTTTGTTGATATTTTGAGCCTTTTTAGTGGTACAAAATAGCGATTTGTTTTTACTTTCCCTGTGCCCCGAATACTAGCGTTGTAAGATAATGAGCGGTCCACGCTAGCTTCTTTCAAGCTACAAACACAATCAATTAGCATGAAAACACGTCCCAGAGAATGACAGAGTGGGTACACATCCGTTATTAACCCCTAGGTTCGTTTTGCGCCGGAATTGTCCTTTAACACATTGAACATTTTAAAATAAACAGCTTATTAACGTGTGCGCTGATGCGCTCATCTGTTGACATTTCTGAATACCTTCCTACAGTTGCTTAATAAAAGCAGGCTTTCCACACAAACAAACGTACATGTGTCATTAGTATGACAAATAAAATGAGATTTTAACTGTGTCGGGCTCGGACATAAATATCTTAATGCCCGTCGGGCTCGGGTCGGGTTCGGTTACTGCTCTGTCGGACACGGGCCGGGCTCAGACAGAAAAATGCGGCCCGATCACCTCTCTAATGTGGAATTCCCTCCCAGACCACCTGAGGGCTCCACAAACCACTGACTCATTCAAGAAGGGCCTAAAAACCTTTTTTAAGCAAGCTTTCGCATAAATCCTTACTTTTTCTTTATTTGTTTAGCTTGGGTATTGATTTTTCAATGAAAAGTGCTCTACAAATAAAATGTATTATTATTATCATTATTATTATTATTATTATTATAATTGTCTGTGTTTGAAAACAGTACCTGTCAATCTAACAATTAAGAACAGTGACTGCTGTATAGAAAATGTTAAGTAAAATTTTGTATACATTTACTTAATAGTATATTTGTTTCTTTTACCTTATCTGTATAAAAAAAAAAGGTGTTTATAGTGTACATATTTCTATTACTCCTACTCTTATTTTTTTCTATTCTATTTAATGTGTATTTTTCTTATCTTGTGTTTGAATGTTGAGCTGCTGTAACCAGGGAATTTCCCCAGTGTGGGACCCATAAAGTCCATCTTATCTTAATTTACTTAATAATGCCTTTTTTTATAGTTTCATTTTCTGAATACAAAATCCAAGTTCATTCCTGAAAAGTATTTCATGTCTTATTCTTGCCTCTTGCATTTCTGAACACATTTCCCTGCTACCTACCATGATGTTAGGCAGGGTGGCATATCTGGGGGTGTTGAGTCGAAGGTCAGCGGTAATCACTGCTGGTATGTTGATCTTAATAGTTTCCAGGCCACCATCAACTTCTCTCACCACTTTAATCTTGTCTCCTTCCAATGACACCTCTGACGCAAATGTACCCTGTGGCATGAAGATACAGTGCAAATTCATAAACTTAAACACACAAACAATAATAACTGTTGTCAAATCCTGTCCATCTGGAAAACATTTTCGTACATCATCATTTCTAACTTTGCAATGGTGTGAGGATATTTAAGTTCATGAGACAGTCAATGTGCCACATGTAACTAATCCACGGTAAATGTGTTTGTTCATTTTATTTAAGAAGGGACACAACAGTGTTTCCCACAGATTAGAAAGCAATTTGTGGCGGGAAAGGGGGGGTCGCCCCGTATCTCTCTCTCTGACCCTGTCTTTCACTGGTTGAAGCCTGAAAATATTGTAAACAAATTAATAACATAACTAATTACACTGGTCGGACTGTTCAGCTCTGTTTCCGATTGATACCTCCGGTTCAGGCTGGTCCTCATCCTCAACATGTGCCTTTTTTCAGTTGCGGAAAATACTTTTCAATACTCATCTGGATTGAAGCAGCAAACATTCAGTGTAAGAGTAAAAAATGACATAACATTATTTATAATACGTTTATTTGATTCACAGCTGCTACATAGTGTGACCTCGACAACCCAACAGCCCAACTGCATTTTACCACAAACTTGCGACTAGTTAACTTTCTAAAGCAGGCGCAATCGCTTGTTTGCTAAGAGTCGGGTCGGGACTCCAACATTAACACACTGACAACATTGTATTCAGAATATAAAATATTTTTTATTGGACTTTTAAAAAAGGTGTTCACGAGATACCAACCTTTCGTGAACTTGTGAATTTCGCCAGCCGTCTTCTCTCCTTATGGAGACAGACACTGTGTGCAGGTGGGAGGAGCTGTGTGTGTGTGTGTGTGTGTGTGTGTGTCTGAGCGAGACACAAGTGACAGAGAGACGGAGGAGAGCAGGGAAAGGAAATGCAGCTGAACGCGTTTTAAAATAGCGTTTAAAAAAAATAATAATAATTTATAACGAAACGCAATGTGCGGCGGCCGGTGTTGATAGTGAGGCGCACCGCCACACATTAGTCCATGTGTGGGAAACACTGAACATGAGCACTTGAGTCCAACATTGTAAACGTGCCAGATTTACAGGCGGCTTTTAATCCGCAGTACCTGGTGAGTCGATGGCATTAAAATAAACATACAAGAGCACATAAACACGTAAGCATGGACAATTAGCCTAGACATCTAGACGCACCCTAGCGGCAGCAAATGTAATTTGCAGCCAGGGGGTCTAGCAACTCTCCGTTGGCTTGCGAGCTGGAAAAACCAAATTCTGGTCGGGCCAATCACATCATGTATAGAGTCGGTGTGCGGGCTTAACATAAGGACGGCAGAGTTGCGACTGTTCCGTGTGAATTCCCTGCTACTTCAAAACAAAGAAGATGGCTGCTGCTGCTGGGAACAGCGGTCTTTTGAATCGGCTTTAGCCGCGACTCTGGAAGACTTGGGAGTTAACACAACCCAGACCCAACATCTTGATGTGGGTCTGGCTTGTCAGGCTAATGGACAATAACATATAAGCACAAATAAAGAACCATAAGCACAGACAAAGCTCTTACTAATAATCAACTATTCATAATAATACTAATATTAATAATAGTATTAATAATAAGTTTTAAGAATAGAAAATGTACAATAATAGGTCATGAGGTTGGTAATTTGTGATAATATGAGAGTAAGAATGATGTAAAATGTTTTGGATTTACATTATAATATGTGCCTCACACCGCTCAAACTGTACACTGTGAGATAACATGTCAACAAAGTGCTCCATCTATTGGCCAGCCAGTGGAACTTCACCTCAACTGGCCTTGCAGCCTTTGACCTGATCTGTGCAGGATCACCGCTGCTCTTACTGACTCAAACTGGACTCTGCTAACTTATGGGGGCAAACCAAACAGGCTGATATCAGCGCTGCTACGTCACACATTTGACACATTTGACTGTAAAAACAAACTGGAAGAAAAAGTTGGGGGAAAAAGAGAAACTGACATGATGTCATTTACAGTGATGATCACTTAAGAGTCAGACCAACAGGATGATCTTATTTTAGGTTGGCTTGGTCCTGTTAAGAGTAACTGCATTAAAAGGTAGAACTCACCTGAGGCCAGTCCAGTAAGGCTGCTGTCATCTGGCCAGTCTGATTGCAGTCATCATCGATAGCCTACGAAAGCAACACATTACAGTCATTAAAGGTAACAGTAGTGCACTGCACAGCGACTTCATCGCAGTACGAGAGCAGGAAGTTTGATCTGATTTAATGAGTGAAATCAACCCGCGTTTTTTTTAAACCTGTTTGCCAAGGATGATGAGCTGAGCTTCTTCCTTCTTGGCCAAAGCAGCCATGATCTTGGAGATCTGCAGGGGTCCCAAGGTTTCATAGTCTTTCCCAGTCACTTCCACATGAATGCCACGGTCTGCTCCCATGGCAAGGGCAGTACGGATGGTCTCCTAAGTGAGGTAGAAATATGGGTCAAAGAACTTGTTTTGAGGAGAAAATAGAATAATTAGGGGGTTCTGCTCCCCACTACAAATTTTACCCAACCCAAAAGGATTAAAACACAATGTGTTAGGGGCTACAATTTATACCACATTTATCTCCATATATAATAAATAAATCTAACAATAACTACTTTTTTCATGAAAATAAGAAGTGTTGCACACTCTGGCTCCATTTGCATCCCTCAGGCCTTCTTCAAATCAACAAATCAAAGACGGACACAACCACAGGTAACTTATATAACGACTTTTTTTTTTAAACACATTATGCATAATACCTCCTTTCTCATGTTGGCTCGCTTCTGAAGTTGCCCTGATTAATTGCAGCATGACTAATTAAACCCTCTGGAGCTAAAATTGTGGTTATACTGTATGTCACCGGCTGTTGTATACGTGGAATTCCAACTATTTAATTAAAAAAGGTGTAAAATAATTATATTTTACAAATTTGTGACGTTATATTACGTACATATACATTACACATAACACTTAATTACAGCATGATTCCGCTAAAAATGTATTTAAGATAAAGATGCAAAGCCCAGCAAAAAACCTATAAAAACAGTGAAACCACTAAAAAGAACCCCTCCAAAAGTAGGCAACCTGCCACACAACACTGTATGTCTGCAGGACATTGGTTAACAAGGCAGGGGTGCAGAGTCTGGCCCCATCTCACCTACCTGTGCTTGCTGTGGCCCGCAGCTGACAGCCACAACCTCCTTAATGAGCTTCTTCTCCTTCATCTTGACCGCCTCCTCCACAGCGATCTCACAGAAGGGGTTCATTGAGTGTTTAACACCATCCGTCACTACGCTACTCTTGTCCGGCTTTACACGGATCTGAGGAGGAAGAAGGCCACAGGACAGAGTCACTACGGGGGTTCCAGATGAATAACAAACAATCCAGATAGCCTGGATTCTAGGGCAAACTGTCAGACACGATGACAGAGAGACTCACACAGTACGTGAGCCAGCACGGTGTCTTAAAAGGTGAAAAGGCAAAGTGATGCATGTTTAAACAGGAGCCCTGTAGCTGGCAAAATATGTATTCATTATTGGATAAGCTCTCATCAGCAGGAGATCTCCGAGCTGCCCAGAATGATCTTCCCCTTCACTTTGCTGTAATCTTAACTAGTCGTTTTTGGTGCTTAACCCACCTTTTGTCGGGTTAATGTAGCGAACTGTAAAGACAGCTAAACGTGAAGGGGGGAGAAATTCGGCAGGAACAAGATGTTCAGCACGAACATCGGTAGCGCTAACGTTAAGGATGGACGTTGTTCTGACTCGGGTGCCTGGGTCTGATATGGTCAGATATGGTTTCCCGACGCGTCATTAAACTGCCGTTAGCGTCGTTAGTACCCGGCACTGGAGTTAAGTGAAGTGCTGCTAGCTGGCTGGGGGCGAACGGTAACTATATGTCCCGGGGCTGTTGTCAGCTCTCATCCCGAATGAAATCTCTTTGCGCCGGGGGAGTGAGGCAGACCGACCGGGGTGTGCTAGCTGGCTAAATTAGCATTAGATTAATCGTCTATCTAAAGAGCTAACGTTAACGTTACGAGTGAATTTATTCATGGGTTAGCCCAGTGCTGTTAACCGTGGTTGAAACAATCTTACTAAAAATAACTTTGAGCGTGTTGAACGATGTTGTAACCTCATAATGTTACCCACCAAGCATTAGCATTAACATTAGCTACTTGTCAAGCAGCACAGTGTAGTAACGTTAAGCTGGATCGATATTGAAATGTATCAATAAATGTCTCTGCTGTATTACTGGGTTGCAAAGTGGCATTTAATTAATCACAAAATGATGCCATGTGGCAGTATTATGGTTATGAGTATTTCTTTCTGTGACATTGTATGATTTACAATTACTATCGAACGTAGCATCTGGGTGCCCGTGTTTTGACTATGGTTTTGACGGAAGTTACGAGTAACTAGAGGGTGAAAGGTTATATGACGCCACTAACAAGCAACTAAAGGAAACGTCCCGTGTCAGAAATAAAATAACAGATTTCTCTGGGTTTGACATTTGGTGGAAAGATTTGGAATATTGTAAGAACACAACTCATAAAAATATATAAGATAGGGATGTTTGTTTTTAGACATTTTAATGCAGAAATGTTACATATTGTACCTTTAAAAGGTGAACGTGTCAATAGTTCAGCTAGCTAGACATTAGGTTACATAACTAGAAAACATCAGCCTTACAGCTGTTCAGGTAGTCAGCAGAAAGTCGTACATTGCAGCGCTGCCAACAATAATCTAAATTATTCATCATGCTGCATGCTGTAAAATGACCATATGAGTTTAGCTGCAGACTGACTGGTTATCTGTCAAATAGCTCTTGTGCCACAGACAGCTGGTGTCAACAGGCTAACGTTAGCTAACGTTACGTTAGCTGAACACAGAAAGTCAAGTGAGTAGGTAAAGGAAAATTACTTTAAAACCTAAATACGCTCGTTGAAAGGATATTACCTTAACTGCATAGTCAATGACACGCTTAACTCCGACGAGGACACGACCAGACATTTTTGCTGAAAGGTTTAACTATGCAGTAGTAGACAGCTAACGACCGCAATGAACCTTCACCCAAGGAGGAGAGGTCGGACTTATTTTAGGGTGATTCCAGAGGAGGAAGATGAGGGACCACCTCCCATTCCAGCCAATGAGAAGTGACGAGAATTAACGCTCTCTACACTGATTGGCTGAGCCGCGGTTGATTCGTTGTCAAATTCAACAAAAAGTCAGTCGGTGTCGCCGTGGTTTCAGTTAGTGAATGACAAACTAAAACTTATTTAGGATTTTGGGGAAAGCGTGTTAAATCAATTTTAATGTGCACAATCGATTGTCTGATGGTTTAAATTGCTCAAACTGTGGGAATTATGACAAATCACCGCAAATCACCAATGAATAAAGTGTTGGTCCTCATTTCTGGGTCGTAAACAAAAGCCGAAGAAGAAACGTTCCGCTTTAAGTGTGGCAAAGTTCACGGCAAACTGTAGGGTCGCCAAGTCACTTAAGCTCAACATAATAGGCCTACATGGCAAGTTACATATAAGTATGACTTGGTAACCTACGATCATATACAAAGTCATAATGTATTTTATTTAAGGTTTCTTATACACATTTGTTTTGCCTTGATTTTGTTCCATTTTTATTTCAACATCATTATTTGCTCTCACCACCTATGGCCACTTCAACTTAAAATTGTCAGACTGGACCTTTACTGTCTATGCACTGGATCAATGTATATGCCATGTTGTTTTTGCACGTATTCAAGGCAAGCCCTTACACGTTTCTTTCATTTACCAGATTATAATTTAAAATTAGGGAGAGAGCAATATTAATCAGAATAGTTTATGTTTCATTTAAAGCCTTGACATAATATAACAACAAAAGGATTGACAAAACATTAGAAACACACTTTACATTTCAACACCACAACAGACAGCCTCTAACATGACCATGATGTTGAATCAATACCTTTCAGGCTTCCCCAGTCAAAGGTTGTCAAAACGGGACAGTATAACTTGTGGCTGTTGTATCGTACTGTATTAGTTTTAGCTGTAGGACTATACTGGTGTGGGTGAAGTGAGTGTATGTTGTTAAGTCAAAATCCCTTAGCAAAACCACCGCTAAAGCACCACGAATACTGCACAGTGTATTTGGAAGAATGACTGGAGAGTTGGATGAATAAACTTCATAACTTCAAAAATAAACTTTTTTTTAGTTAATAAAACATTTACTAAAATAAACAGAAGACATTAAATGCTGGGATGTATGAGACGCTGCATTTTGCAAGGGCACAAGACTGTTCTAAGTGTTATTCTCTGGGGATCAATAATGTTTATGTGTCATAGCCTATACACGTTTCATATCATGCTTGTTCAAACGTCGGACAGACCAGTTACTTTTTATCCGTTAAAGATACGTTTGTAATATTATTGATAGGCCTACTCTCAGGACACTATTCAGATTTTTTGTTGCTCTGTTTTTGTCCACAGGTGACCAACATCCCAGATATGAATTTGGCTGTTAATGACTAGGCCTAGACTTGTCAAATCAGGACTATTCCAGAGAGGTTAAAGATTTTTAAAACACGTGAAAGATTTATTCTATGTGAAAATGCAATACATGAAGAATCCCCTGGTCTTAATATAATAATAATAATAATAATAATAATAATAATAATAATAATAATAATAATAAAAAAAGCGAAATCTCCCTTTTTTGCATATTCATGTGAAACACGTGAAAAAAAGAATCTGTGAAATATCCTATTTTTGCACATACACAAAGAGAATAAAGCTTTCACAAATCTCAAAGTGGATTTCAGACAGCTTTAATGCTTTACCCAAAATGTCTAAAACGCTACAGTAAGTGGTGCAAAAAAAATTGAGGACCAATCTTTCAGCAATGTAATTTATGTTTCCCTTAACCCTAACTGCCGAATCGGAAGCTGCGAATCGTTGCTTCATATAAACTGTACATACAGTTTATATGAAGCATGAACGCGTTAAATCGTCCATCCTGCGCCAGCTGATGAAGTCGGCTCGGGTCACCCAGCAGTCACCATAGGCAGTCACCCAGCGGCAGCAGCGGTCTCCATTTTAACTTCGACACCGAGCCATACCTCACGTGTCCTGGGCTGTCTCTCTCACATGACCCGAGTGTTTGTTCCCGTGATCAGCACTTCCATCTCCGTCTGTGACACCGAATATCACTTTTTATTATAACCCTGATGGATATGCTTGAACAGAGTCTGGACAGCGCAAGGTAATCGAGAGTCGGCCAAAATGGCTAACTGGGACAAGCTAGCTACAACATGCTATTTCGGATAGCTAGTTTACGACGCCAACTAAGGCCTGACCTAAAACTGTTGTTAAAACGAATTCAAGCTAAAGACTACAGTTAAGTTAGAAAGAGAAGTGGAAGACTTTGCAAGCTGGATAGCAATGTCCAGTTGTGAAAAACATGCTCATGGTTAGCTAATAACAGTAACGTTACAATAGCTACGTTAGCTTAGGTTAGGCATTACAACACAAACGAGTGTGTTATCAGCCACTGTACGTTAGGTAACCTGAGGACAGTAGCAATGTTGTGTTTTTTTTACATTGCGATTGTGCTGTTGGTTGACTGGCGTCTTGTACAAGTTTGTCATCAGCTAAAGCAAAGTTGAGGGTCAGTAATTATATTTATTTTATCCAGAATATCCACGAACGCTGGTTGCGTTGAAACTGAGTTAACGTTATTTGCTTTTCGGGTTTGCAGCCAAGAAAAGCAAGAAGAAGAGGTTGTCCAGACATCTGAAGGTAAGTATGTAACGTCTATTAAGCTGTCATTGACATCTGGCACCTGCGCACTATATTGTGTATAACAAATAATATCAATAATTCAATTGAAATGTATTTATAGAAGTTATCTCAGGACACTTCAGAGATAGAGTAAGTCTGGACCACACTCTATAATTTACATAGACCCAACAGTTCTTGCAAGAGCATTCGGTGCGACAGCTGCAAGGAAAAACTTCCTTTTAACAGACAGAGACCTGGAACAGAACCTGGGTCTAAGTGGGCGGCCATCTGCCTCAATCAGTTGCGGGTAGAGAGCGATTAAGAGAGAAATATACTGTATATAATTTATATAAATCAATCTTAATGTCGTCATGATCTTGTTTGACAAATTGTATTTTGATGCTTAGGCAACATTGTTATTGAGACCCAATACCAGTAAAGCCCCTTTTGAGAGAGAGAGAGAGAGAGAGAGAGAGAGAGAGAGAGAAAGAGAGAGAGAGAGAGAGAGATGCCCAGCAACTTCATTAATACCTATGTATAATGAGGTGTGTGCGAATACATATTGTTTTCGGCAGCTGAACTCAGGGCTTGATAGATGTCTTTATTAGTTTTGGTTCTTTTCCATTCTCACAACTGGCTTTTTCTGTCCTCTTTCCCCCCTGAGACGGAACAGGAGAAGAGCAGACAGCTGTTACAATAGCCAGTGTTCAGCAGGCTGCAGCATTTGGTGACCACAACATACAATATCAGTTCCGCACTGAGGGTGGTCAGGTAAGTTACTAATGGCAATAACAGATCTGTTCAGCACTCACGACAGAAAACGGAACACTTCAGAATTATTGTCCGGTCAAATAAACGACGGTTTGTGCAGAGACATAATTAGCAACCGACAGAGCTTCACATTACATATTGATGTATGTGGTTGAATGGATTTAGTTGCATGCAAAGCGTCACATGACAGTGGTAGTAGATCATGTGATATTCAGTAAACAACTTTCCTCCCCACATGTATGTACTGTTTGCGATTTAGGCCTAGTCATACTGAGTTTGTTTTGTCATACTGTTTTGGTGTTAGCGCTGTCACCTCACAGTGAGAAGTTCTCCCATGAACAGTCCTTTTTGTGTAAGGTTTTCCTGTTATGTTGCTGTGTGTTTTTCTATGAACACATCAGCTTCTTCCTCTATTCAAAAGATAAGTCAGGAGGATAGCAGCTTCTAAATAACCTGAAGTTTGTGTGTTGTGTTTGTTGTTGTTGTTGTTGTGTTGTGTGTAGTCCCATGATTGATTGGTGACTTTTGTCAAGAGTGTCTCTTGCTGTCCACTAATGTGGTATTCACATGGTTCTCACAGGTCCTTGAAATCCTTGAAAGTTTGTGAATTATTTTTTTGGGGGGGAGAATCAGTTTTTGAATATTGACATGGGTCATTGAAAGTACTTGAATTTATAGATTTTCTGCAAAATATAAATTGAAGTTCTATATATTGTTTTGCTGTGCTGTGTTGGGGAAGCGACCACACAGTCTGCCACCACTGTACCACAGCAGTACAGTGTTATTCTCTCTCTTTTTAAATTATTTTGTTTGTAAGCTTCTATGACGCCTGCTAGTTTCATTATAAAAATGACTAGAGTTGGAACAGTAAGTAACCTTGATCTATGTTTCAAACTAAGGCATGTTGAGTCCTTGAATTAGAGAAAATTGGCTCTGGAAAGTCCTTAAAAAGTCCATGAATTTGATGTTTAAGAAGGTGTGAGAGCCTTGTATTCACTCCAGAGGTGGTCAGTGATGGACAATAGGACAGTGATGCAAAAAAATTATTTTGATTGATATATATGAAATTGTGTGATATTGAAGTTGGTTTATCCTTATTGGGATAATTTACACCGGAGGGTATTAAGTCAGTGATCCATGTGCCTCATTTGGGGTAAACAAGGCTAGGGTGAGAGATCATGTGATTGCAGTCTGGTCTGGGATTGGCATGGAGCTGCTGTCACATGTCAGTCATGAGGAGAGTCACATGATGGAGGGATACAAATACTGATTCTTGGAACAAGAGAACTCACTTTCTTGACTTTTTTTTTTTTTTATTAAATTGAATCAGGCACATTCTGAAGCATAAGCAAATCGAGAAGGATACAATATGCTTATGCTTCAGAATGTGCCTAAAGTGAGATCAATGCCCTGCTGCGATAAGGACTGTAGGGTCACATACTAGGCTCGGCTGAATGGAAGCAATAGATATGCTAAACAAATCTACAAGTCAGGTAAGGCTTTGATTTGGACACAGTATGCATGTTAAAAGGACTGTAGTAAATGATATAAAAAAAAACAATTGTTTGCTCACTTTGTTTTCCTCTCATTCTCTCTTTCATTCTCTCTCTACCCCTTGCAGGTGACGTACCGTGTTGTTCAGGTGACTGACCACCAGCACATCGAGGGAAGAGACGATGGGGGAGGAGCGGTGAGTGTTGTCTCTACAGCCGCCTTCACTGGGGCTCCTCAGGCTGTGGCTCAGGTACGAACATTCCCCCTTTTTTATTGATCAAAGATAACCCACTGGCAATATGGACTGTTTTTAAAGACTAACTGCACGCTTTAGTCTTCAAGTAATGCCACGATCTTTAAAAGGGAAACACCACCTCAACTAATAACTTCAATATATTAATTCTATGGTTGAGAAAAGTGTAATCAATATTTGTAACTACATGTCCTCTCTCTCAGCTTGGAGCTGCTCCACAGACAATGAATGGGAGACTGATTTTGTAGACCCACAGAAGATAATTTTTTTTCATACTTAAATGAGCTGTATTCTATTGTAGTGTTCTCAGGTCTAAAACAGTGTCATCTATAACATCTTTCCCAATTCATTGTCTATGAAGGAGTTCCAGACTTGGACACTTGATTACATCACAAATTGAGAGTTTTAGCACTCTAGATTTGGGAGTGAGTCGTTTATGCTTTACTAATATTTTCGGACTGTCTTAGACCATAGGAATAACATTTATACATTTTGAAAACGGGTTTAGTTCCCCTTTAAGAAGGCTGGCGACATTTTTACCTTTTATCATTCAAACAGTCTGCCTTAAGAAATGAAAACCAACGATGAATTAATCCTGCTAACAAGTATTGCCTCTGTAGACATGTCCTGATGTCGCTTGCTTGTGCCATAAAAACCCAATGTTGTCCAGACATGAAAGAGACGTATCATTATACAGGGTGACATATTCCTTCTTTGTCATTAAAGTTGCAGGAGTGAGTAATTCCTCTGAGCTTGTCAAACTAGCAAAGCAGTATAAAGAGTGAGGCATGTGTCTGAGCATGACACGGAGCTACTCACAGAGATAAAAAATGCAGTTGCAGAAGTGTTCCAGAATAAGGCACGATGGCAAATTCAAAAACATACAATGTTCCTTGCAAGAGCAGATCAGATTTGTTTTCATTTGCAGTACACTGATGTCTTTACTGACCTTGCTGGTATCTCTGCTAACAAGATCACTGCTGCTTCTTTTTCCTCCCTTAATCCCAGCTGTCAAACTACACTGCGTCTTGCTTGGGGGTCTAGAGGGGATACAAGTATTGAGTCTGACAAAGACCGAGGTGTATGTTTACCTGCAGTGACTGCTCCATTGCTACTTGTTCAAGCCTCGCCTCTGTCTCTCTCTTATCTGTCAAAAGGCTGTGATCCAAAACCCTTTCAGTAATGGAGGAAGCCCAGCAGGAGAGGCGGTGGGAGGGGAGACGCGCTTCGCTTACTTCCCCGCAACTGCGGTGAGCGACGGGACTGTGTCTGTGCAGGCGGCCACGGACCCTACACTAACACAGGCAGGGGGTGAGTCAGTTCTCGCACTCAATTTGGCTTGAAGCTTACGGCAGTGTCACTGAAAATAATGGCTAAATTAGCCCCATAGCAAACAGGAGTGTTTTGAGTACCGTAATGAGAGAACAACAGTTCTTTTTTCAGTAGTTGTAAATAAACCAAGATCCCCGCAGCCTTGGCTGATGTGAAAGAAAGTAGGGCTATATAAAGAACTCTAGATTATAAATTAGGTTGCCCTTTTGTCATTGAAATATGATTTCTGAAAAGGTAGACATAGAATTTCCCTCCAACAGTGCCTCAGCATTTAAAAAAGGTTAATTAGATTCTCTACACTAAGGTTTTACTGACTTTTGAACAATAAAAAGATTTTCTGTCACACATACCCAGCAACATGTTATTGTTCAATTTAAAATTCTTTGCTCAGTAATATGTCTGAAACATTTATGCGATGGTTAAAATATGCTTCCTCTAACAGTTTGTCAATGTCAAATATTATCTGAAATAAAGTAAGTTACGCCACAGATTCTCTATAACCGAGGATGGCGCATTGCACGCTGCGCCAACGGTATTAAACGGTACACACTTCCTGTCTCCTAAATGGGTGTGGCCTCGTTTGAAAGTGTAGTGAACGTTGTGTGGATGGATGAAACGTTATATTTGCATTAACTCCCTCGACTTCCCCAGCCTCCTATTTGCTAACATTAGATATTTACACAGTTGACGTTAGCTCATCTGTATTGCCAGATCTCGCGAGAGATTGTTCCTGAGACAGAATCAGGTCTCTACCAAAGTTAATTTGCTCCTGATTTGTCCGTCTGAAAAATGCCTTTTTAGTTTTAGAATGTTCGGGAGATATGTGGCTGATTGACACGCCTCAATTATACTTTTTACGATACACAGCAGCACAAAACCACAAAACGGAGTGTGCTTGCTGCTTGTTGTGTTTTTTTCATTCGGGTGTTGTGAGTGGCGGCCTGGTGATGCCACAGAAAGGGAAGAAGACCATGAGGTTTTTTTGCTGTGGGTAACAGCTGAAGCCAGGGCCTTGCAGGAGGAAGTGGGCAGCTTTCTTTTCTGTGAGCCTGTAGCATGCCTGCAAGCTTTTGCTGCGCGGCTCATTTTGACAGCTGCAGGGTTGAAACAGACGGCAGAAGCGCTGCTCCGCGCATGCTCCGCGTCGGGCTCGTGGTTTATTTTCTGGTCTATTGTCTCTGTGATCTGCGAGTGAATCGGGAAAGAAAACACACTTATAATCTATTCTAAAAGATATAAATATATTATATAGGATATAAATGGTCAGATTCTGCACTTTTGCTTTCCACTTTGACACCAAATCCTCCTCCATCGTCTCGTCAAGCGATGAGTTAAATCGGACTCCTGCTACTCTGTGCTGCAACGCTGCTGCGGTACGGAGTAGAGCAGACCCTTTCACTGGGCAGCAGATACACAAAAATGAACTAAATGGGTTTTGTTTCTATTAAAAAGGCAAAACGACTGTGGGGGCGGCGGGCAAGAAATGTAATCGGTGTATGCTCCTAGGGCAAGTCTAAATGTCTAAATGAGGTCATAGAAATTAAGGAGCAAAATGGAGAGAAAATGCCAAAGAGCTGCTGATTGGTCGAAGGAGTTCGGCATGATACCTTCTTTATATAGCCGTGGCCGGAGGCATTAGGTTTTCGGGTTGTGCATCCCTCCGCCTTGTGAACGGGATAGCTCAGGAACGCTGATTAGATTTTTTGAGGTCAAAGGTAGGGTTGGGCATCGTTTGGATTTTAACGATTCTGATTCCAATTCCAATTCTTCCTTTTGATTGACATGCCTATTTTCACAAATAAGAGGAACGTTTTATTTTGATTCAATGGTGGTTTGCAGTTTTACAGCTTTTTCAACGTAAAATAAAGCCACATTAGAGCGCTGCTTACTGTGCTCCAAGGCTGCAACACAACAAGTGCCTGGCCGCTTCGGAAACTAAAACTTGGGCATATTAAATTGGGAAGTGATGATCGGATTTGAAACCAAATCCTCCAAACGATTCCGATGGAATCGTAATTTTTGAAACGATTCCAAGTAGGAATCGGTTCTCGATGCCCAACCCTAGTCAAAGGTCAAGTTCACTGTGACCTCACAAAACATATTTTGACTATAACTCAAGAATTCACACACTAGTTAAGACAAAATGTCACACAAATGGCTAATAGGATAAAATGTGACATTTTATATCCCAAAGGTCAGCTTAATTGTGACAATTCTAATGTCTACAAAAGCACTTTTCTGCCCATTATTCAACACCGTAACTTAGGAACCGAAGGGGGGGGGTGTGTGTGTGTGTGTGTGTGTGTGTGTGTGTGTGTGTGTGTGTGTGTGTGTGTGTGTGTGTGTGTGTGTGTGTGTGTGTGTGTGTGTGTGTGTGTGTGTGTGTGTTCCACATTGTAGGATTTGTAGCTTCTTTGCAGCAACGGCCATATTTGAAGCATTGTCTACATTCATGGCTACAACTTTGTGTTCTGTCCTGTTCCTCTGGTAGTCCACCACAAGCTCATCGGTTCTGCTGATATTGAGCTTCAGGTGATTGTCGTTGCACCATGTGACGGAGCTCTCTATCAGTCCTCTGTAAAAATAGTCTAAGTGAACACAGCATGTTTCTCACTGGAAATTAGTCACTGAAAATTTGACTGGTTGGCACTTGGCAGGGCCATAAAACCATGACGCGGTAATTCTAGTTTTAAAGAGGTATTAAGTACAGGCTGAAAATATTTTATATGTGTTACGTTTTCCCCCCAGATTTTGGGATGATGGCTAGATTTCTAGTATTTCAAAGTAATGTGTGAAAAAAATGTCCTGTTATCTGGTGCTACTGGGCATGTTTTTTTTTTTTTAACAAGGTGAGGCGTTTGTATCTTACAGGCCTCATAGCAAAGCTGAAAGGGATGGCTCCTGCATGCTCTACAGTGGAGTATGTGCATTTTCCTCTCAAAAATGTATATTTATGTATATGTGTATTGTAGGTTTTAGTTGTGAATGTCTCGGCATTCGGCAGCCTTGCCGTTTTTTTTCTGTCTACATGTTGATTTTACATGAGAGGGCTTCCAGCAGTGTTGTTTATTCCTAATAAGTGTCGTTTTGTGTCCATGAGGATTTGGGGTGTGATGAGGTTGTTTTTTTTTTTTTTTTGGTTGTTTTTTTACAAAGTAACGGCTCATAGTTGTTGTGAGATATTTCATTAGAGCAACCTGAGTCAGTCTTTAATGCCCTGATGCCCTTCTGTCTTCTTTTTCCTCATCGCTAACTGATGATTGCCGTGCCTTCCGCAGGTCAGTTTTATGTGATGATGACCCCCCCTGATGTCATTCAGACAGGCACCCAGCGAACCATCGCCCCACGCACACAGTCCTACGCTGCGTGAGTATCAGCCCTATCTGTTGCTGTCAGCATTGCAGACAGCATTGATAATGCATTCTGAGATGCAGCTATTTCTGTTAACAAGCCGCTGGTCAGTTCTTGTAAAACACTTTTGTAATCTTCCATGGAAATGCCACTCGAAATAGACCATTTGGTGGTTTTAGCAGACAAGTTGTGAATTGCTTAAAGGTGAACTAATGTGTTCAGAGCTGCCATACACAGCAATTAATTACATTTAATTTCAGGTATGACATTTTTGTCATGGTTTTAACCCTTTATTGCAAGAATGACACACATTTAAATCAACATTTGCACATACTGAGTGAACAAAGCATGCTGAATTCACGTAAATCTGGTCAAGTCAAGTGGGTTTTATTGTCATTTCAACCATATACACTGTATATAGTGAAAGGAAACAACGTTTCACCATGGATAAAGTGGTATTACACATTTAAAATATATGAAAACGACATTATATAAAAATGACATATACAAGCGACATTCGAGACAGGCTACATTTAGTGCACACACACTATAGACTATACATAAAGTGCAATTACTACTTAAAGTAGAGCATTTAAGACAGACAAGGGACAGGACAGACAACAGACAACAAAAGACAGGGCATAAGTAGACTTGTAACAGAGCACTGATTGTTAGGAGTTAGGTTCACCGTGAGGTGAAGGTAAAATATATAGAATTTAGCAGCAGAGAGAAAAAGAGTGCTATCTAATCTAAATGCTAAGAGCAAGAGGCAGGCGGAAGTGGAGGGAGTTAATAGCTGGGAAACGTGCAGGGATTTGGTGTTTAGCAGAGCTGTATGCAGAGAGAAAGAGCACCCAAACCTGTTTGACTATAGGACAACTTCCCCAGCTTTTTGAACTACCATAAGGCTCAGTTTATGCTGCAACATGAAATGTGACTGTAGTTGCTGTCTTCACGTTTTACAACACACTGTGTTGCTGTGTCTATCGTCTCTCTCCTGAGTTTGTTTTTATACCAAGGATCTTTATTTTATTTGACCACATCCTGGCTTTTATCCTTCTCCAAAATCTCTGTATGTTGTTTATCCCTAAAATTCACAACATGCATCATTTTAATCACACATCAAAAGACTCAGACTCTCTCCAACTGTTAGCCACATGCTGGCGATTGCCGTGATTAAGATAATCAGCAGTCTCATGTGAGCAAAGAAGACAAACTGAGTTATCATTTTCATGGCATGATACCAGCCTTGTTCTGGCCTACTACGGATGCTTGTATAGAAAAAGAATTCTTCCCAGCTTTATTTCAGATTCAGAGTTCACTTGAGTGCCAAAAGCACACAAAACCTGAGCATATAGTGCTGATGAACGTCATTTTCTTTAAGGTCCTTGTTTGGTAATAACCAAAGCACAGCAATTTGCTCATTTGGTCACCCAAAATGAACACATGACCATTTATTGAATTTAATTAGCACTGACCTAAGTGAAAATGCTTTAAAAAATGGAAGTGTTAATAGTTTATTTTCATCAAATAACAAAATGCAGTGACTGAACTGAAGAGAAATCTAAATCAAATCAATATTTGGTGTGACCACCCTTTGCCTTCAAGACGGCATTGATTCTTCTAGGTACACTTGCACAATGTTTTTGAAGGAACTCGGCAGGTAGGTTGTTCCAAACATCTTGGAGAACTAACCACAGATCTTCTGTGGATGTAGGCTTCCTCAAATCCTTCTGTCTCTTCATGTTATCCCAGACAGACTCGATGATGCTGAGATCAGGGCTCTGTGGGGACCATGCCATCACTTCCAGGACTTCTTGTTCTTCTTTACACTGAAGATAGTTCTTAATGACCATGGCTGTATGTTTGGGGTCGTTGTCCTGCTGCAGAATAAATTTGGGGCCAATCATACGCCTCCCTGATGGTATTGCATGATGGATAAGTATCTGCCTGTATTTCTCAGCATTGAGGACACCATTAGTCCTGACCAAATCTCCAACTCCATTTGCAGAAATGCAGCCCCAAACTTGCAAGGAACCTCCACCATGCTTCACTGTTGCCTGCAGACACTCATTATTGTACCACTCTCCAGCCCTTCGGCGAACAACCTTCCTTCTGCCACAGCCAAATATTTCAAATTTTGACTCATCAGTCCAGAGCACCTGCTGCCATTTTTCTGCACCCCAGTTCCTATGTTTTCGTGCATAGTTGAGTCGCTTAGCCTTGTTTCTATGTCGGAGGTATGGCTTTTTGGCTGCAACTCTTCCATGAAGACCACTTCTGGCCAGACTTCTCCGGACAGTAGATGGGTGTACCTGGGTCCCACTGGTTTCTGCCAGTTCTGAGCTGATGGCACTGCTGGACATCTTCCGATTTCGAAGGGAAATAAGCTTGATGTGTTTTTCATCTGCTGCACTGAGTTTCCTTGGCCGACCACTGCGTCTACGATCCTCAACGTTGGCCGTCTCTTTGTGCTTTTTCAAAAGAGCTTGAACAGCACATCTTGAAACACCAGTCTGCTTTGAAATATTTGTCTGGGAGAGACCTTGCTGATGCAGTATAACTACCTATATACGATAATTGGTTGATCATACACCTGACTACAATCCTACAAAATCCCTGACTTTTTGCAAGTACCTATAAGAATTGATGCTGGTTTGAAGGCAAAAGGGTAGTAACACCAAATATGGATGTGATTTAGAGTTTTCTTTCATTTCACTTTGCATTTTGTAAATTGATAAAAATAAACAATCATTATTTATATTTTTGAAAGCATTCTTAGTTTACAGCATTTTGTCACACCTGCCTAAGACTTTTGCACAGTACTGTATATGGAGTGAATACCAGTTGTTTTAGGACACAATATATTAGCAGTGGTTGCTCTAGGTAGCACATAAGCTCCAGTTTATCTCCTCTTTATGATAGTTATTTAAAATGCACACACACACACACACACACACACACACACACAAACAGAAGACAAACACCACACTATTAACTGTCTCTGCCTTTCATTTATCATTTGTCAGTTTGGGTAAAACAGTATAAGGTGTGACAACAAGAATGTTGACTGCTTCTGTGATTCTGTGAAAACTTCAGATTTCTCAAAGATTTAGGCTCCTTTGTTGCGGGCAGCGTTACGTAAAGTTGTAGATCCGCCTTAAATTTGGCAGCAGCTCTGCCGCTTTTGATGTTGCTTGATATTCACAGCGTACAACCGACTGCTTTCCAATCAAGAGTAAAGGACAAGCTTTGTTGCGGTGTACGTCTGCATTGCCATGTGTTGAAATACAAAGTGAATTGTTTTTTTTCATCTCTCACAATGCCTATCTGCAATATGTTTATTTTTATTTCCTGTTACATGAATACTTTATGATGATGACACAAGCCTCAGAGTTATATATTTAGGTGCAAACTAATTAACAGTGACATTATCGTTGACGTGTGAGTAAAATGAATGAAAATTTCCCACCCTATCTGCCGTTCGCAGAGATGAAAACGAGCTGCTGCAGCATGAAGGTTTAAACTGGTGAGGACAGTTTGCACATTTCTCTCACACACTTTTGTTTTGTTTGTTTTTTTTTTTTTTTTTTTACAGCAAATGAACCAATCAAATTAGATCACAAGAAGAGAGAAGAAGCACACAAACCTCTGCCCTCCTCCCCTCTCTGCCCTTCCCCTCCTTTCCCATAAGTCCCCGGTGATTCTTCCTTCTCTTGATGTGTAAGACACAGATGTAGCGTTCTTTATAGTGCTGACCCCGATCCATTGTGGTTAGTTGTGCTGGTGGCAAACTTGTTTCTCCATTAGGACTTTAAAAAAAATGATGTCATTGTTCTCTATCTGGAAACAAATGGCTTGTTCCACACTTTTATTTTCGTATCATTTTTCATCCTCTGTTGTAGTTGTTTGAGTTTTGTTTTCATTTAGCCTAGTTTCAAATAAGTTACAGTATTTGAGGGTTTTATTATGAGCTCATACAAGGTGTATTTTTTTCTGCAGATGTGACAGGAATACTGGGACAAATGAAGCCAATGAAAACCATGTGTTGTCAATCTCTTCTACATAATTGTTAGCACAGAAGTGGTTAATGGCCATTAAGGCTCATCTTTGTTCATATCATCCATTGAGAGAATATCAAGCCCAAGCTGCAGTCACTTGTATCTCAATGTACACTTAACTGACTCGTTGGCCCTGGCTTGGTGTAATACTGCAACCTAATGATATCGGAGAGCAGAAGGAGTTCCAATTGCATTTTCTCTTTCAAGGATCAATATAAGACTACACAAATGTAGTCCTCGTCTACACCCATGCTTTAAATTATATTGATAAAGCACTTCAGTAGCGGGGGGGTCATTTCCTGGATTTCTCTGTCAACAATAATTCTCAGGAGTACTGATATGATGTGTGCCTCTATAACTTGTTAAAAAGCAAGAAAAAAATGACGTTTCTGTGCATTTAGTTATTCATACAGTCATTTTATTTTTTATTTTTTTACACTCTGCCTAAGAGTACTGTTGGACTGAATCCATTATACAAATTAATTATACGGCTGAAATCCCATTAAGATGCATTGAGATACAAGCGAGACTGCAGTTTGGCTTTGCTGACATATCTCAGACAGAGATATCTGCCGTCGAGTTGTGTTGATGGGTCACAAATTCACTACTGTAGAATAAAGATGTGTCTTAGAAGGACAGACAATGAGCAAGAATGACCTTACAGGACATTATTAACTTTGTGCAACGGGTAAGCAGAAATGCAGCCAATAAAGTATAGTTACATTATTGTTCTTCAAGATTGTCTTTAGCAAAGAAAGCATGTTTCTGCACTGAGTGAAGTATTAATCATCTTCCATTAGTGAGACAGAAACATGGTTGAGATATTCAGTAGGCCACCGATATGTATTGTATGTGTAATTGGCTTGGTCATACTGTAGTGGGTGGTTTGATAATTCTTCCTGTCACGTCTCAGGGACTTAATTAACAGAATACCTGAGGGGGGACCCAGACAAGAGACAGTTGTGTCATTAGCCGCAAGCCCAGACTCCCAATAGACAGCATCTGTTTTTTTTTACAGTGTTGTAATTTAACAGCATAATAAAGCAGAGAGCTCCCTTCGGGCCACACCTGCGAAGAGGACAGCCAACCAGAATAAGAAGGTTGGACGGCTCTCAGTATTCCAGTCAAAGCAGCACAGCTTCGGGGCATCAGGGTGGCAAATGCAGCTGTGCATATTTCAGTATTCCTACCAAAGGCACTACACAACTTCAGTGGCTCCTTTTTAAATAGCGCACTTGTAGGGGCAAAGGCTGGGATTACAAAAGGCTTGGATTTATAGATAACAGTGAAGAATAGTTTTCAATGGGCACAGGATTAGGTGAATTTGGGGGGATTGGATTTGTTCCTGATTTTAGGGTAGCGAGAGATGGGAGATATTGTAGCATGTTGAAAGTGTTTTATTTCCTGTCTGTCTGCAGGAAAATGGATGGGCCGCGAACGCCGAGAGATGAAAGGAGAAGAGCGCAACATAATGAAGGTGGGTAATTAGCTATGATTGTGGCTTTTGATTTCATCAGACAGTGCAGTGTGGTGCCTAAATGGATCATGTTTTTGTCGAAAGGAAATCACCAAACCCTGTCAAAATATTCTATTAAGAAAAGATAGCATATGTTTACGGACGGGCCACAAGAGGGTGATGTTGAGCTGTCAAAGTCTGGCAGTATTTGGCACCCATAGTGCAACCACTAAAATGACAAGATGTAGGAAATTAAAGCCTGGTTCTTAAAACCAGAATTACCACTGATCTCTCAAGAAAGAATCAAGAAACACTGCTTGTATTTATTTATATATATATATATATATATATATATATATATATATATATATATATATATATATATATATATATTGTATAGTTTTTTTATTTTTATTTAACCTGTTTCTATTTAACATTCCATCAGTTGAAAGGCGGCGAAGAGACAAGATCAACAACTGGATTGTCACTCTTTCCAAGATCATCCCAGACTGTAATATGGACAGCACCAAGACTGGCGCAGTAAGCACTTCACTCTGCACTGCTGCTAACCTTTCACTGACATTTCGGTTTTCAGATGGTCACCAATCATCTCTGTCCTTTTAGAGCAAAGGAGGCATCCTGTCTAAAGCTTGTGACTACATCCGCGAGCTGAGGCAAAGCAACCAGCGGCTGCAGGAGAGTCTGAAGGAAGTGGAGAGGATACAAGTGGACAATGAGTTGTGCAGGCAGCAGGTATGAACGTCAGTGTCTGCTGTTGACTACAAATATTGGCATCAATGACATTTCTCGGATTTAAATAATGGGTAAAGAAGGTCTATGAATGATAATGTCAAAATCTCCGTTTGAGGTGGTTGGCTGTAGCAGATAAATAAAGTCACATATAATAAGGTAGCCGCAGTGGGCTGCATATGTGTCTGTGAAGATTGCCACTGCATTGAATCAATTTGTTTGCTTTGGAGTGCATTGCAACTTCCTTTTACTTAAGTCTCAGAAGCATGAAATCCACCTTGCCCCATATGCATCTTCATTTCCCCAAAACAGACCCCCCCCCCCAAGAGACTTCAGGCTGTGTAGCTGATCACCACAGCCTGACAAAGAGGATCAAAAGAGTTTGCGCTTATATAATGAGAAGTGTTACCTGAAATCAGCGCTTTCAGAGACTGCGGGAATAGTAGACACAGGGGTTGTGTGAGAACTAACTGCATGCTAATGCACTCAAAGTATTGTGAAATATTGCAGCTCTGAGGCTGCCACATGTCCCCGTTGAATCCCAGGTCTGCGAAGCTCTCGGCAATATATTCTTATTCTGATGCTCAAAGCTCAATATTCTTTCCCCAGTCCCACAGTGGGGAGGCAGAGAATTCGGGATTCGCCCAAGGGAAATGTAGCAAAGTTGACATACCTCAAGATTTGATTTGATGCTGTAGGTTGTGGACAGGGGTTTCTTTGCAAAGAGCTGCACATACTACTCTTTAATCACAGGGATTGAATAGCCCTGTGTGTACATTACACTCAGCCAGCACTCTCAGTCTTCAAACGAAAAAAAGTTTGGTCTGTAAACTTGGAGCTATATTTGGCTGTCACAGGGATGGAGATGTTGATAATGAGATTTTTTTTCTTCTTTTTTTTTTTTTCTTCTTCTTAAGATTGAAGAGCTGAAGAATGAGAATGCTTTGCTCAGAGCGCAACTCCAGCAGCACGGCATTGAGATGGTTGGAGAGACACCGCCGCAGTGAAGCAGAGACAGACAGACCAGGGAGTGGCACCACCACCACTCAGACATCCAACCGACACGTTGGACAAGAAGGCGAGATGATGGAGGAGTTGTGAAGAATCACTTTCTTTTTAGTGAACGCATCCTTCCCTGAGCTCCCACGTGGCGAACCCCTTAACTGGCGAAATTGTGGCTGTACTTGACTGTTTCAATCCTATTGAGATAACCACCCGTTACAACTCAGTAGAAATGTGCTCCCAAGAAAAGCTGCCCACTCACCACTGTCAGAGTGCTTTACTAGCACTATGAAAGAGAACCTCTGCTGAACTCATCCCTTGTTTTATATTTATGTAGCCTCACTCATGGACTATGATGTTTGTCATTTAATTTTGTTCCCTGTCAGTGAATTTATTCCTCCTCTTCCCCCCCCCCAAAAAAAAAATTATTGGTTTGGACTTAGTTTGTGCTTTCATTCTGTTTGTGTTTTTGAGTTCTGTATTAATGTTATTTTTAGCTGCTTTAATTTATTAGTCCGCTTGCTGACCCAAGCCTTGTTGGAGACCAGTTACATTGAAGTCCATGCACCCCAGAGAACCAGATTGAATTTTAAGTGGGGGGGGAAGGAAAGTATGCAAACCATTGTGATTCTACAGACAGAAATAATGTTAAACACGCAGCCTACCTGTACCCAAAGACAAACAAGGCGCTGTGCTGGCCGATGCTTCTGAGCTGATTTTTGTAAATAGGATTTCTCATGTGTTTTTTTCATTCATTCAAACCTTTATTTAACCAAGATAAAAAAAACTCCTTGAGATTACAAATCTCTTTTACAAGAGTGTCCTGGCAAGTGACAGCAGCGTGGTTTCAAATAAATACAAAGACAACATAGACACGCTTTCACTCATCATATTCAAACAACGGCATCATAAAGAGAAGTCTGGGTCCTAAATCAATTTAAAAACACACTATTATCTGTATTAACTGTGTTAATACAGATGTTACAGAATGTTAGAGCAGATTATCTCTGGGAGCAAACAATCAATAACTCATTAAATTCATGCTGACCCTTTATCATAATAATTTCCACGAAGTGTGTGCAATCTTGGAGCTTCATTTGAAAGAAATGGTGGTATACTTGAATGGTTGGGCATTTGCTTAACGAGAAAAATAACTCCAACGTCCACAAATCACTTGTGAAGTTCCAACTGTTCAAATGCTTTTTAATTACCAATTGAAATGTACAAGTGTGGAACATGAAGACGATTAACAAACCCAGCGCGCTGGATTGTGGACTGGAGAGGGGTGCAGTGCAAATTCCAACTTTTGCCATACTATACATAGATACTGTGGGTTTTATTTTCCTCTTTTGTTCATGTGTGATTTACCGGTGTCTCAATATGTGTAAGAATAATCCCCCCACATGTTTCATTTCAAGCTGTTTGCTCTATTTTGGTATTGCAACACTTCAAATGCAGCTCAGCGCACAAGGGAGGAGGCACCCTGGAGAGTGGCACTCAAGACTCTGCTCACTATGGAAAAGGAGTACACAGAAATTCTGTGTTGCACTTTTTAGTTGAGCGCAGCTCCGTTCTCCACGAAATGAAGGAATAATTTGGAAGTAGGAAAACTTGGAAATGTTCACATATTTCTCCAACCACTCAGGCAAACAATAAGTGCACTGTAATGGTTGTACAAACAGAAAACAAGCCAATATTAACACTGTTGATGATTTTGTGAATGAATCTACATGATTTTGTTCTGCTCTGGGCGATGTGAGTGAAAGTAGAAGAGAGATATCAAGCTTCGGAGCCACTTACTAGAGCACGATTGCTTCTCCTTGTGTCAACAGCTCAGGATCCAGCAAAGCAAAACCAACAGTCAGACCCCTGGCAAAATCAGGCAGACTATCACATTTTAATATCTCAGACTCTGGAAGTTAACAGCTTGTGCTTTGGAAGTGCTGTTCTGCTACTACTGCTAGATTCAAACCTGAAATGGATAGTGCAAGTGTCTGATCTATCAAATGAGGCTCCTAGCCAAAGTTGAATGATAGATGTTTTTTTTTTTTTTTTTACACCTCAGAGCAGAGCAGAGAATATGAATGTGATGACATGAATAATGCTTTGGAAGATGGATGTTCTCAAATGAAAGGTCACTTGTGGCCAATTCTTTTTTTCTTGCGTTTCTTATTTGAAATGGCAAAGGAAAGGAAAAAAAAAAAAGCCTCTTTTTCTCTGTAGCGGCCTCACTGTTCTCAGGTTAGCTTTTAAGACATCTTTTCTAAGAAAATGGTGGAAAATAAAACTTTAACTAGCTAATAACCTTTATGGACTTTGGTTGTGGCTCATTGTCCTTCTACAGGTCTTGGACATATATACACACATCCATTCTTTATCTTTGTGAAGTTGGTTTTCAGTCCCTCATGTGTTTGTCCATCAGTTAGTTAGCAGAATATCTTAAACATAATAGATTTGAATCACTGGCTTTTGCTACCAGCTCGTGAAGTGTGGCATGTAAAATCACAATCCATATTTTGCTTGCTCTCTCAGTTTTAGACAAATTCTTCTTTCGAGTCATTACCCGTTCAAATTTTTAGTTTTTTTTACAACTCTACTACACATTTCATTAAATGTTTAGTATATATATAGCCCCTAAAAAAAAAAAACATGATTTCAAATCTAAGGGGTTTCTCTTTCATTCCCTTAAATGTTTGTAATCATTTTTAATTTACAACAATCAAAGTTAAAGTTGGGGGGAAAAAATAGTTATTGTCCATTAAGATTTATTAATCAAAAGTTAAGCAAGTCTGCTTCATCAGGACAGTGTGTGTGTGTGTGTGTGTGTGTGTGTGTGTGTGTGTGTGTGTGTGTGTGTGTGTGTGTGGTTTGACTAGATTTGATTAACAGTGCTGGCAACATAAGCAAACAACCCATCCAAGTCTCATCAGAGTTTGATTCAAATATTGCCAACTCCTGATTGGTGTAAAGATGTACATGACATTACCTTCTCCAGTGGATAAGAACACAGATGAAAACACAAATACAGAAATATGTCAAAACAACCACAAATTGTTATTCATGCAGGACTGCATCCCTCATTGTGAGAAACTGATCGAGAAAATAGGACCACGAAATTGACCAACAGCAACATGATAAATTTAAGTGGCCGCAAAACAAGGCTCCTGAGTCTTGATTTACACAATTCACCATTGTACCAAGCTCTAATACTCCTGGACACGGTAGGAAGGTTTATTCTCTAAAAATGCTCAGCTAAACAGGAGTCACTATACTGTATGTTAATGCAGTGCCAGATGTAACATTTTAAAGACATCCTCTGTTTTTAAAATAACAAATTCTGGAGGATTATGCTTCTTTGGAAAAAAGGAAAAAAAAGCTCTCTCTGCGTACACTTTAGTTCATCCAATCGATTGATCAACACACTGGTAGAATTGAAACCACTAAGTAGTTAGAACACACAGAGGGCACCTTGGGTGAGAAAGATCAATGGTGGATACAAGGCGCATCTAAGCCCTCGGTAAGATTGAGTTCGACTTTGCAGGTCAAGGCATCATTCAGCTGTTTTTAAAGAGGGAGCAGCCATGATTTAGATAATCTCTTAAATGCAGGCTGGGATGCTGCACACGCCCAAACAGGAAGATTATTTATAATTTACAGACTCATTATCAGTATTAATTAGGCTGACACTGTGTGTTAAATTTGCCTCGGTTTTGTCTTGCCGACCTCCTCCAGTGTCTCCAGGCTTGTCAGCTGCCATTCAAACACACGCACGCACACACACACACACACACACACACACACACACACACACACACACACAGCCAGCCAGCCAGCCAGGCAGGCGTCTATGTGTCCCTGTCTCTGTTTGAAGTGGCTGATCTCTGATCCTACGTACCTCTCTGATTGGGACATACTACTCCCTGTCTGTCTGTCTGCCTCTTTCACCCCAAACCTGTAAAAGCTCTCTGAAGAGAGAACAATGCAGAGTTGAAATGAAGTCGGTTTGGGAAAAAAAAACAACCTAAAGCGAGACACATATTTCTCATATTCTCTAACAAATGTAATATGTTGTGAGTACCAGGTATCGTCACGTTTACCTCCTCAATTAATTGATGTATTAACTGGAAGATGAAGTGTCTCCGCTTTGGGCAACACATTGTTATTACTGAAATCAAATTTAATGAATTTGAAACAGTAGCTTATGTCTGGTCAATACTGAGCAAAATATCTGTTTCCACGTTTGCCTCGAGGGTGGGAAAAAGCCACCCGCTGTAAAATCCTTTTTAAATTTGTGTTTAGGCACATCTACCAAAGCACATGGTTGATTGATTTTCATTGAACTCGTGCTGGGCCAACACATTCAGCTGGAAAGCCACAGTTTCATGTCCTGCAGGCTTGTCTTACCTTTGTGCCTTTTTCGGAGCTAGGAGCACTCTGTCAGGAGCATGTATTGTCCACTGCCTCGGCCTGCTTCACATTCCCTCTCTCGGAGGTTGTTATTTGTTGAAAAATGGCTGACAGAAAGAGTCTTATTCTATCTGACATACAAAGCTCCTCATACCTTGTATACCACACTGACTCTCATCTTTCTTGGGCCTACATTAATAACTACACGGCATCTGTCTCGCTCATAATAGTAGTATCAGCACAAAGGTATGTATTCTGCTGCTGTCAAGAGATGGGAAAGGAGTGAGCGCCAATTCTTTTTGCTTTTTTGAGCAGCCATGGTGTTGGATTCTACAGTATTTAGATCAATGGAAAAATGTGGAAAGACATGTCTGACTTAAAGTTTGGGAGCACACACAGTTAAGAATTAAGAAGGAACTGTGGGGAGCGTAGTTTATGAAACTAATGTTTATTATGATATTGCAGGGGATAAACTCAAAGAAATGTCAGTTTCTAAGCATTATTGTTATTATCATTTAAGTTAAGACTTTCTGAGCACAAATAGGAACATCAGATAATTCAGATGCCTCGGAGCAGAAGTTATGTTCTCTGAAATTCTTATTTATTTAAAAAATGTGTTTAGCAATATACCAATACGATTTAACAACTTCTCAAGCAGTAAAAACCTCATGTCAAGCAGCTGAAATCAGATTGACAAACACTGGACTGGAGGATCCATGGCCTTGGGTTCCATCACTTTGAGCTATAATTCTTATGATTCAAAATCAATATGGTTTAATCCTTTTGATGTTATGATCATTTTAAGGGAATTTGGCTAATTCTTAAAATGGCATTAGGATTGACACTGTTGAAATGTCCGGGAATATATTGTAACATGCTTCTAATTTTTACACAAACTGGGGAATTCCCAAATCACCATTCTCACTCAGCATTCAGAAACCCATCAACCTTAGCTGCATACTGCCCCTTGAGTCTGAAAAGTGACATTGCATTTGTTTAACGCTGAGGAGCAGCACTTGATCAGAGCCCATGACTATTAAAAGTCCTCTTGTTTGTTTACAAATTGACTGTTGATATTGTACCAACACTGGTTCTTCCGTGTCCTAGTTTAGAGGAAAAATGTAAACACTCGGGGCGACGATGTGGCTGTGTTTTGGGGGTGAGGAGTGTTGTGTGTGGTGGGTTTGGTAGCAGACAAGCTGACAGAAGATGAGATGACTTTGTGGAGTGTCTTGCAGCTCCATATAAAGCAGTTGGGGACAGAGAGGAGGAGGAGGAGGGGAAAAATGGGGTGAGAAATGGACAGGGTCAGCAACAGAGGACGATTATGAAACAGGAACAGACGGGGGCAATGCCCTTGATCAGGAGAAAAAGGTAGAGTGGCGCCTGCTGAGGTGAATCTGTCCGCCGTGCTGGTGCCTGTCTTTGTTTGGCCAGAAGATTCCTACTGATACCCTCAGTGGCTGATAGGAGACACACATGCTCAGAAAAAAACACAGGCCGAGTTACCACGCTAGCTTGGAAAACCCAGATCTAAAAGCCCTTTATTTTTTATGTGAACTTATTTCTTTTTTTTCTTCTTCTTTGCTATGCTCACACACTCACAGTGATCCTGGACATACTATTTTTTTGTCCTGGTACAGTCAGCCAGTGTCATATTCAGATTTCTCATGAGCTGAGTCATGCCTAGTGAAGCATGGCAAACAAAATGACGTGTTCATCGTGAGTGGACATGATGGGCTAGTTCAAGTAGTGGACTAGAGCCCATTTTTGTCCATCAGAGACACACACACACACACACACACACACACACACACACACACACACACACACACACACACACACACACACACACACACACACAAATGAAATGCATAAACTAAAGATAATGTAATGCGCTCCCTTCATATTAGACAAGCATGGGTGCATGCCAACAGAAGTGGAGCCATTCGTGGTTGTATTTGTTGACACTGATGCTGTGGTCACCCAAAGCAAGCACGCGGGCCAGCGGGGTTATCAGTGAACGAGACAGACTGACGCAGGGGGTCCCGCGACATGTTGTTTCACTAATTGAGTCAGCACAGGCAATTTGGAAAGACTTTGAAGGTATAATGAGATTTCAAATGAGCCCTGATTTTATCAGCATGCACAGCCCACCGTTTTCAAGTTTGCACCTTTATTTTGTCTTTTTGTTATTTCATTTCCACCATTATTGATTTGTGTATTATTCACAGCCTGATGTTGGTGTGGAATAGTTTTCTTACCCTGACAGGCTAATTAATCTTAAGGTGTTTATCGCTGCTTGCTTCAGAGATAAGGGGAAAAATTATTGTTACAATTTTAGGGCTGTGGTTTTTCTGTGCAATCTGGGATATTATATATTATGTCATTGTCATTAAATTCACACTGTTGTAATTTCACAGTTTGAAATATATATATTAACCCATCAATTATTAACATGCCACGAAATTACTAATGGTGTTTTAATGAAACTAATGCAGCTGTTCTTTGTCAATGGTATGTTAATTATTTAAGATATATAGAAATACAGATCAAGTATAAAAAAGATAGATTGTGTCGTGTCCATAAAGTAATGATATACAATAGATTTGTTTTGTTGTGGGCAATGCAACTCATCTCTGTCCAGACATAATAAACCTCATCAGATCACATTATATTCACCCTCAACGAGTGCATATTGAAACACTTTGACTCTGAAATAGAGGATTTTAATCCTGGCTACTATTCTGCTGCTCTCAAAGGGATATCATTTGCTTCAACTGCAGGTTCCTGTGTATTATGCAAAAAACGGAATGGGTTGAAAATGTGGGGCTAATTATTCCAGTTGAGAGGTTGTAATTACAGCCTTTGGACTGAGCAATGGGTATTCCAAAGTGGCTCCTTCTCCTTAGTGAAGGATTTCCTAGGTCGAGACAAGTGCAGCCCAGTCAGCCGTGTGATAGATTGACCCATGCATTCTTGGCCTTTGCTGTGGGAATCTCCAGAGCTCTTTCCAGTTTATTCCAGGAAAAATTCATTTTTTTTCATCACATTTGTAGATAAATCTCTACAAGCGTGAACACTGTGTCAATACAGAATACATATTGCTCTCATATAGTGTAAAAAATGATGGTCTCCACCATCAGCAGCAGCTTGTTCATGTGTGGAATTATGTGTTCTGTCTAAGGAAAGTAGTTTCATTTAGAAGTTTATAGTTGATTTGATTTGAGTGCTGAATAGATCCACAGTAAAAAAAAAAACCCAGATCAGTGGATTTCCCCCCAGTGTTGCAGCACTATGGAGAGGAGAAAAGAGGAGGTCAAAACTTCCCCAGTAGAGTATAGTAGTTATGTAACTGCTGCCAGGAATGGGCCAGGCCTCCCGGAGCGATGAGGCAACACTGAGTCCAAGTGTGTATAAATACCGAAAGGCTCTGCATACTCAATCAGACAGCGGAAGGACTCTAAAGAACTGACAAGGGTCACCAAAAGAACTGAATAAATCCACTTGCCCAGACAACCACCATCCATCACAGGAGCTGAAGAATACATTGAAGATACTGTGGTGCTCTTCGGTGGCCCGACACCCATGAGAAAGAAGACCTATCAACTCTAACCTTCAAAGGCTTTAATAACTAAACCATTCAAACCCCTTAAAATGAAGGCATTTAGCATTGCAGTTGCAGTGACACTCGTGCTCGCCTTTATTTGCATTCTGGAAAGCGCTGCAGTCCCATTCGCCGAGGTAAGAATGTGACTTAAACTCATTTCATATGCTTATTAGCTATAAATGTTTTGTCAGGATGCTCAGATGTGGCTCCTAAATGTTCATAATTCATTAACAGGTGCAAGAGCTGGAGGAGGCAGGGAGCAATGACACTCCAGTTGCGGCATATCAAGAAATGTCAATGGAATCAAGGATGGTATGTTCAATTGACTGACTGAATTAAGCCAATTACTGAGAGCAAATTAAGATTTAAGTGGATGTGTTTTCCACATGGAGTGCCCTGGTGCTCTCTCCACGCAGGGAGAGGATGAAATGCTGGAGATGAACGCTCTGCTCATGTCTCTTGTCTTCTTGCACAGATGCCGGATCACACCAGGCAGAAGCGCCAGAGCCACCTCTCCTTGTGCCGCTGGTGCTGCAACTGCTGCAGGGCCAACAAGGGCTGCGGCTTCTGCTGCAGGTTCTGAAGATTCCCGCAACAACCACTTTATATAAATGTATTACTGTTTTTTTGTCTTACCACAAGAAATGACCTTTTCTAGACCTCCTTCTCCAATGCGTTGCCTGTGATACACTGTTTTGTATCATTTTTAGAGAGGTATGATTCAAGCCAGAGCACTGGGAGAGAAAAAGAGCTATTTTTAGTATTTATTTTGTATGTTTTAGTACTTTCAACCTGTAAGTCTTTTTGTAAACTCAATGATATGTAAATTTGTTTCTAAAAATAATCCAGCACTGACAGTTTCTTCATCTAAATTAAGTCGAACAAGTTAATATTTGGTGTTGAATAAATAATGACCATTTGAAGCAACTGCAATGTTTTTTCTTTTGGGGAAATATTTAACAGTTTTTAGTAGTCTTTACTGAACCATATCATAATCCTCAGGGCTTATGTTAAATAGTACTTCGGTTGTCCACTATGTGTCGTAAATTATAGGAAGAAATTAGGTGATAAAAGGCAATTTAACCATTTTAAATTGTAATTATCATTTTAAGATACTCAAGATATTGTTGGATTTGGTCTCACTTTTGTTACTTGCACTCAGTGATGTGAATACAGCATCCAAACACTACTAGTTTTACATCTCCAGATGCCAGACGGTATTACCACATTCAAATTTAAATCACTCGAAATAGTTTTCACAATACTAACACATTAATTCTCGTCCACTCCCTGAATTTGATATTTCTGGCCTTCTTGCATCTTAGCATTGTGTGTTCCTCTCAGAATACCTTCTCTTGTGGTGCCCAGGAAGTGATATATTTGTTTCCTGCAGTTTATTTGGGGAGCAGTAAATAGAAGAAGTGTCAGCAGTTTTACAGTCAAGGCAGGTAGGGTCAGCTTCTCTGCATTGCAGATCCTTATCATGACATAGTATATTATCTACACAAAAAGCAGCGCAACTAGATTATTTTCACAATGGCCTCTGGTATCAGCACGGTTACACAGAATGAACACTGTTGGGAAGCCAAACAAAAGAAATTTAGCTCCACATGTACTTCCATATATCCTGCCTGACCTGTGAGAGCAGAGATGCTCCGTCAGTGTGTGTGTGAAACATGTTAGTGAAAAAAATCAAGAAAGCGCTGGGATTGTCAGATCACCAGTATTGACAGTGTGCCCTCTGCTTGCTCAGCTAGTTATTGCAGCTACTGTTGGTGAGGACATAAATCTGTTAATTTAAAGATGTAGCCTTCACCATTCCACCTCAATGAGCGTGATATTTACAGTACTACTGAACCATGGCATATCAAATAAATCAAATCAATAAAAGCCAGAGAAAAGAGATACGATTGCATTGTAAGAATTCCCATGGTGTTTTCACAAACACAAAAACAGGCAGCAAATATTTAATTCCCTCTCTGGATTATCAATTGGAAATTTATATAATTCATGGACGCATTTTTAACAGTAAGAGGGTTGCTCACATGCATGACTGGCATGTAACTTTCCTTTTCAAGATGCTCATCTGTGAATCAGTATTTTCTTTTTCTTGCAGATTATTACAGGCTGTGTCTGTCAGATCGTGTGGGTTGTATTCCTGCTATTGCTTTTTTTAATTAACTGACTGCTGAGGGCAAAAATCATTTTAGGATGTCATGCTGGTGTGTCAAGATACATAAAGTATTGTTGGTGTTGGGAATTTAAGATCTCAAACAGATACTCTTGGTTGTCATAATGTCACTCCTTGCATGTTAGACAGAGAACGTGTGTGTATGTGCGTACACTGTTATCCCCAATAAGTTGACTGTACTAGAAATTATGCACAAGTTGTGTTCAAATCAGAATTTGCGTACGTCACCCAATTAATTTCCTTGTTTCTGATATGAAGATGAGACGTGTGAGACTCGAACATCTCACATTTACCAACAAAACGTACAGCGAAAGACCGCGCAAAACATTTCAGACCGTCCTGCCAACCTGTATACATTTTAACATTAATGTACGCTGTAACATTTTTTCACTCTAAAATCTCTGACGCTGCTGCTGTTTCAATCCTGAACCGGGCTGCAACAATCTCAGAAAAGGCCGTGAAATCCTGGAGGGACTGGTTAAAACGAGACAGATAAGAAGAGGCATTGCAACAATGTTTACAAATATACATTGTAACGCTGGCGGCGCACATTATGCAGACGCAGACCGCTACGATTGACTGACACACACACACACACACACACACACATTGTTAAAATCATACGCTGGACGCTTTATTAGTCTTTCTACATGGGTTTAGTTAATGGTCGGGCTATAATGAGACCATGTTGGCTATGTAATCGCTGACAAACGGGACAATTCCATAGTGGTTGGTGTACACCGGGACATTTTAGCGTCCCGACAGGCTTGGAACGCGCAATTTAAAATCAGGCCTGTCCCGGTCAAATCAGGACTGTCCCGGTCAAATGGGACGTCTGGTCACCCTACTGTTGCATGACTAAAACAACTTTTGAACGTACACGTTCCACCAAAACAAGTTCTTTCCCGAGGCTATTTTGCAGCAGCACGGTGACTCTGCCCGGTGCTTAGCGCCACCTATGACGATTGTGATTGGTTAAAAGAAATGCCAATAAACCAGAGCATGTTTTTCTCCCAACCCGGAATGCTGTGTGGACTAGCCAGACCCTCTTTCGCAGCGCTGTGGAGGAAGGTCTGGCAAAGCGAGACTACAAGCCATTGCCAAATCAGTTGATACAAAGCTAATTAAGACTATCAGCTGCACACAACTCTCTCTGTATTTCTATGTATGGCTATGTTTAGAAGATTGTGTCGTCCGGCGACTTTCGCGTGCAGAAAACCGAGTGAAGATAATGACCTCTTCTGAAGAGTCCATCATGTTTTTTGAATCCTCCTCGGCTACTAGCAACTGTGTGGAGGAGGGGTGGAGGTGGTGCGCGATCATGGAAGGCTGGTATCATGTGGATGCACTAACAGTTTTGTTGTCAGTACTTAGAATTCCTCATGGAGGCGACAGAAACTATGCACTATAGCTTTAAACATGCAAGTGTGTCTGTCCTTTGGGTGGAGAGGACGGCGAGATTGTTGTGTTTTTAGTGGTTCCTACTGTAATTCTAAACTGAAAAAGTGTGTCTGTCAGTTAGGTACAGAGCTCCGCGTGAACACGGGCTTTTATGACTGTCAATATAGCCAGCATCTAACATTAGCTACTCCGCTGTGCTGTGAAGTAATGTCTGGCTATGTGAGACAAGCGTCTAGCAGCATTGTTGTGGATGCTGCTGTCTCAGCCTGGCAACCAACGTGACCTTCGAGTCTGGGGAGGAGGGGGCGGGGGAGACGACTCTCTCCAGTATTTTGAATTTGTACTGCAGTAACTATTTTAAACACTAGCTGTCAGAATTACATATTGCACCTTTAAGCTGATTATTACAAACAACTAATGTGATTTAGTAATGAATATGTTTTTTTTTTTTTAAACATGAAAGAATAAGTAGTGACCACTAAAAAGTTTAATTACAACTAAATCCGGGTTTACAGTGTATGTGTGTGTGTGTGTGTGTGTCATGACAAAAACAAGCACTGGCAGCCACCAAAAAAGGGAAGAGCAACACATGCAGAAACTCAAACCTCTCCCACAAGAAAAATCATGCAGTCGAAATTGAGAGAAATGTGAAGGACTGGGTTCTCACAGGTAAACATTAAATGTTTTAACTGTTAAAAAAAAACATTTTATACCACTTCGCAATTTAGTTGATTTCGTTGATTTGTTCCTAGCACACATTTTGCTATAGCCATAGAGATGTTTCATGTGGTTTGTGTAACAAGAGGTTAAAAACCACAAACCAGACATGGTGAGTGAAAACACAATGGAGATGTGATGTATGTAGAATTTGAAATAGAAAGCCTTTACTGTCATTGTATTAAATACAACAAAATTACAAGTGCTACTCCTGATTAGTGCAATAAGAGATGCAGGAAAAAAATATAAGACAAAAACAACTTGAGCTAACCACTACAGTGCTTCAAAAAGCCTTCAACAGTCCATCAAACTTGTTTTAATAGTCCACAGAGGCATTAACAAATCACAAATGGGTGACAAATTACAGCAAAAATCAACATATAGTGTTTCGTGTTTTTTCTGTTTCGGTGTGAAACAGAAATGGTGTTTCTCCAGCCTCTGACTGTGTGGTGTGCAGAGTGGACCAATAGAGACACTGATGCACTGTGTTTGGAAATCTGTTGGAAAATCTTTCAAACATGTGCCATCACACTGTTTAGTGCAAAATCACACTACCAGACATCCCACTCACAGGCCGTTAACCGTCTTTTTTATTTATCCATAATGGAGTGAATATTGTTTCAGGCTGAGCGGGAACTTGTCATGTCATTATAGCAAACAGGGGACTGTTGTCAGTTGGTACAATAAGTGTGGAGATTTTTTTCTATTTCTAACTTTATCCTTTTTTTCTTTTCTTTTTTTCTTTTTTAAATACTTTTTTAAACCCCTGCCCTATTGGTAGCTCTTCATTTTAACACAGTGTGACAGCTATTAGGACATCCGCTAAAGATCTAGTAACTAAAGACATCCCCACCTTATTTATAGGCTATATATTTGTTTTTACAAAAACATAATAAAAAGTCATTTTTAAGAAGATTGGTTCCTTTGGTATATAGCCTGTTAACTTAGACCCCCTGTAGTCTGAAAACCTGTCTGGGGCTGCAATCCATTCACACAATGGAGGAGTGTGAAAAAACAATTTATGTTAGTGAGTCATTAAAATCCCTCCTCTGGCCTGCAGAGGCAGTGCTGAGTTGGACCTTTAACATTCACAGACCTGCAGGTTCTCTCTTGGCTGGAATAAGTAAATTCACCACAGGGATGAAGCATGATTCAATGCAGCAGTGGGCCCCACAGCTGGTCACACACACACACACACACACACACACACACACACACACACACACACACACACACACACACACACACACACACACACACACACACACACACTCACACAGACACACACACACACACACACACACACACACACACACACACACACACACACACACACACACACACACATTGTGGGTGGCACTATCTTTGTGGGGACCCATCATTGACATAATGCATTCCCTAGCCCCTTACCCTAACCTTAACCATCACAACTAAATGCCTAACCTTAACCCTTACCCTCACCCTAACCATAACCTAAATCTAACCCTAATCCTACAACCAAGTCTTAACCCTCAAACAGCCCTTTAAAGTTGTGGGGTCCAGCATTTTGGCCCCACAAAGCTGTCCGGACCCCACAAGTATACTGTAGTCCCGGTTTTTGGACCCCACAAATATAGTTAACCAAAGAAACACACACACACACACACACACACACACACACACACATTTGGAGAGAATTCACAGAAATCAGTTTTTCATAATAATCATGATGGGTCATCGTTGTATAAATTGCCATGCCTTCTGTGTTTGTCAGCATTACAACTGTCATACACACTCAAGTGTAAGATTGCAGCTGACATCCTTCAACATGTATCATTATCTAAGAGCAGCCCTCAGTGAGTGTGGCTGTCACTATTTTCACATGAGGGATTACTGTCATGTGGAAATTATACTTTTTAAATTTGGCCTGATCACCTGTTTATAAGCATCAGTCTGAATTGAATTGAACAGTTTAATTCCCCCCCACCCCGACACTTTTTCTTTAAATGTAGCTGTTAAATAGTCATCATTGTGGTGTAAATGTAAACTACATCACTTATTGTTGCTAAATGATTTTTGACAGAAAAGCTCTACCTGTTATATACATGTTACAAGCTGTTGTACAAGCTTTTCTTTTTTACATGTAAAAAAAGCTTTTATGAATCACTATCACATTTTATCAACTGGCACTTGAGTAGCAACATAGATTGTTCTCATATAAAAAATATTGCAGATTATTACATCAAATAAGATAAAAGGGTTAAAAAAATATTTCCAATTTTTATTGGAACAACATCAAGTAAAAAAAAGCTTTAAAAAAGCCTTTTCAATTAAATGTCTGGTGAAAGGGGAAAAATACAATAAAAGGGTAAACTGTTTTATTTCAGAGTTACTCAAACCTGGCACTATACACTATACACTGACATAATTTTGAATCCAGAATTCCTTCCTCGCGAGTTATTTCAACCCAGCCCTTGAGTAATTCTAGAAATCACGTGGCTGCCAATAGTAGAACAGAATTGTAGTGAAAGCTCAGTTCAAGCCCCGGTGCATCCAATAAACTAATTTGGGCAACTTAAAAAAGCCGGGACCCGGCCTTTAAAACACCAAAGATAGCCAAATGCTAGAGAAGGGAAAGAAAAAGAGTCATCAAAAGAAAATCAACATCGTTGAGGGCAAACACAACTTCAATAAGAATTTTTAATGACACAACAAGAATGAATGCCATGGGCATAACAAGCACAATGATCCCTGTGTTGTCTCATCCTTGATAGCTTAGCGGTTCCACTTCAGGCAAGTTTCTTTATTGGATTTCATTCAAATTAAAGTTACCTCATTGGGTGTGAGAATGCGTGTGTGGAATGTAATGTGTAGGAGGAAGAAGTGGTGAAGAAACCACTTTAGGTACAGAGAACAGTCAAAGGGTTCAGAGACACTTTGATTTGAGTAAGATCAGGCTTACAGCCGGCAACAGGCAGGCAGGTAAAATCAAATAACAACACTGGAACAGCCTCAACATAAATGACCTGTGTAGAAAACTCTCCTTCCCTATTTACTGGGGAGTTAATGTGCAAATGAGAAACAGCCGTATAGGCAGGTGGCCAATCACAAAGGCAGTCAGGTGTTACTCACTGAGGGTGTCTGGTGGACAGGTAGGGCATGACAGGAAAATAAAAAAATAAAACACACATCAAGTCTCCTCTTACTGAGAGAGAAATGGTGGGTCCCAATTCAATTCAATTTCTCACGATTTTCATTTCTTTTAATTTTCTCTATTATAAAAGCATCTATAGAGACACATTTCTGTACCCTGTGGGTTTATCAGATTGTGTTGTCCAATAATTGGTTTTAGTCTGGGAGCAGATTAATTACAATGATGCAGACTGCAACCACCTGTGGTGTGTTGGTTGTATGCAGTGGATATTATCAGCTCTGCTCTGTGATGTGTTCCTGTCAGGCCCGACAATAGGATCTTTTCACAGCAGAATGTGTATTTGGTAACATTCATGGTGACTGCATTTTGCATTCCACTCAGAGGAGGTCCTTCTGTTGTGCATCCTGGCTCACTGTCACACTGCCATGGCTTACAGGGACACTTATTGGAACTGAGCCAAAGTTAAAGACATTTGTTTCACCTGAGCTTGTCATGCTATGACAATGTCAAAAATGTCTGCTGAGAGAAAGTAGAGGAATCATGCCATCGATGATTTTATTATTTACACCTGTGCTTTTTTTCCATGAAGGCCAATGATCTCTGTGAAATCATATTGCTCTTTATTTAATATATTTATTGGCCACAAATAATATCATGTGTGGTTCTTCTTTCGTAGTGTCTGTTTGAGATTTGAGTTGTTGATTTGACATAACCAGTGCATCGCATTGTGCATGAGTCAGTTGTTTCATGGTGCATTCAGGCAGTCTTCACCAACGTGTAAAGTTAAGAAATTTAATGAGATTATGTTATATTTACTAGCTACTGGCCTCCAGTTGGGCACCAGTTGGTGGTAAATACATCACATCACATCAACCGATGAAAAAGCCTGCAGTAATGGAAACCAGCCATTACTCTTTTTTTTTTTCTTATTAGCAGCCTGGATATGTTGTTGCATTACAGATATACCAAACATAATATTGCTGTTACTCTGCAAACAGCACCAGAGAAACAAGTCTTTATAAGTTTACAGACCTTTTCAGCCTCTGTGAAGCTAGACCGCCTCATTTAGGAGGGAGGCACACCGCTATCCAGCTCCTTAAATTGGATGCAGCAATAAAGTCGAGACTGATGAAGGGGAATGGGGAGATGGTGCAGTTGTGACCATGACAGGGACAATATTCGATGTACTGTTGAGTGATTTATTGGCAATCACACAACTCTTGTGCTACAGTTGTGAAACATACATGATTTAGGGTTTTTGTTGTTATTAAAAAGTGAATCATTCCCAAGAAAGCTGTGTGTTTACACTGATTACTGGCAAATGTGTCTACAGAGTCTTTGTGGAAACACTTTTATGTTGGAAAAGCTCCATTCTTTGATGGTGGCATCTCCAGGAAACACACAATCTCTCTCTGTCGATACCATTTCAGTAAGATCACTGTAAAGCTAGTGGGTACAAAAATCATATTTGAAATCTTTTAATCTTTCCTCTAGTCATTTTTATTTTATTTTAGCTGGATGTGATACCGGCTGTGAGATTCAGCTTGAACTAACAGACCATCATCTGCTTCAAACTACCTCTTAGTCACATCCATTTTCTAGAATAAAATTCAGCTGAATTTTACACTTGTGATATTGCGGGCAGTATCATGAAGGTAACTATTTGTCATAATTAAGGATCTGTGCATTGCTGCCTTTGGCTAGAGCCACACACCATTTTGTGTGTGTGTGTGTGTGTGTGTGTGTGTGTGTGTGTGTGTGTGTGTGTGTGTGTGTGTGTGTGTGTATACGTTAGAGGAATGCCGGAATAACCTAAGGGCTCTAGAGACCTGGTGTGATTTTAAAAGACAGCATACATGGGAATAGACACAGTTGTTCTCTCACTCTCTTCCCGTCTTCCATTGATCTTGCTCAAATGCTGAGGGGAGAGCATGTTAATCGACTCCATAGTTGCTGAGAAACAGCCTCCCCCATTCCCAAGGTTTTGGAGAACATTTAGAAGCCTGATATTGACCAGCGGCCATCATTGAGATTCCACCACATCTACTAAAAAGGCTCTTCTTCCTGCTGCCCATATCATTTCTCCTCACACCCTGTGTAATGCATCACTACTTGCCATTTGCATTTAGATCACCCCTTTTTTCGTGCATTGGACATTGTGTGTCAGGATCCGAGTCGATACTGTGGTGGGCTAGTAAGGAGAATGGATGGAGATGGTAATGAAGGCGAACCACCAACACAAACATGCCGCCCGGTCGTTCCTGTGCCCGGCGCCGTGCAGCACCTGGAGCCGTTAGTTTTAATTAGTGGAGGGGAGTGATAGGAGCTCCTCTCTCCGCCGTTCCACCCACCCCCTGTGGTGAAGAGCAGCAGAATACTGATGCACCCTCCTACTGCTGTGCATTTTTTCTTTTCTATTCCTATTGGTATTTAATTGATGTAACAGATCTAGTACCTCAGCATACTCTGATACTAAATCAAAAGAAATCGTTTGTTTAGATAGAGGAATGAATAATCAGATCAATGTGTTGTTGAGCTTACTTCAATTGGTTAATTAAAAGCAGTTTTTTTCTCCATTCTGGTGCCAATTGCTGTGATACAATAGTAGTTCTTTGGATATAAAGCACTTTGTGAGGCCTTTGTAGAAATCTGTGTTGACTGTAAGAGAGAAAAAATGTCAGTTGAGAGCGAGTGACATATGGTTTATCAAGTGGGCAGCTCTACACAGACATTTCATGGGATTAACCTCCTGACAGTTGCAGAAAGTTAAGCAGTAGATTCCAGCATTCATAAACACCGTCTCCCCTCTCTAACCCTGCTCTCAACACTGATGAGACCTGTAGTCACCTACACTGCGCTGACACTCCACCCACACACTCCAGAGACGCCATATTAGCTGAAGTAGAGGAAAAAGCAAGTGCACTGTCCTCTAAATTCAGGCAAAAGAGATTAGCCAGTAGGCACTGATAATGTCTTGTGATATTTCAGAAAACAGTATTGCAAATCTCCTGTGTGTCTAATATTACAGTTCCTATGATGGCTCCTCTAAGCTTTATCTATTTCATTTTTATTCAAAGCTGCATTTGGGGGATTTTGTTCCCGATAGAATCGCTCCGCTCCAACCCCCCCTATCCTTCTCTCTACTGAGGCATATTCCATGATTTACATTACCTATCAAATCTTCCAGTTTCTTGCTGTCAAATACTCAACACAGGCTTCCAGCATATTGGAATAGCTTAGGCTCTAACTCACCTTCCAAATGCATATGTGCCAAACCGAGGGGGTGGGGGAGCTTCTGCAGAGGGTGTGATGGACTTTTTCCTGAAAAATAAGTCCCAGTGTTTTGGAAACCTGTAACACTCTGACAGTCCCAATGGTATGTAAAGTCCTATCTTGGTTCAGACATGTGGAACCTTTTTCATTTTCTAAGGCTTTCTGACTCCCAACCAAACTGTCGAAATGTACATGTGCATTGCAAAACTACTGTATGCTCCCACTTCCAGCCTGCATTAGGATATGAGGCAACATGTGTGGTTAAAATATTGCATCTGAGGCCGGTTTCTGACAGATTGTGGCAACAAAACAGAATACACCCCTTGGCAATGGTCTCTCTTAGATTGTGACCATGTACACACTGTATACACACATATACACACACCAGCATGCACATACTGTACACTCTTACATCACACAAAACCATTTAAATAAAAACCTGTAGAAAGTTGTGTCCCCTCACAAGCAATATTGCACATAGCCAAGTGTTGAAATCTGCATTAATCACGTCAGTGTTATTCAGACTTATATTACCCTTGGGAGGGCTATGTGTTTGAGTTCTGCGCAGTACCCCCTGGTCCACGTTGATTATATCAAACAATATGCAGCATGACTGGAATACATAAGGAGAGTGAGCGCATCTCCCCCCACGGCTGAACTGTGCAAGGAGTCACTTTATCTCGGGGCTCAGTTTAATACGCCAGACTTCGGAGGAGCCACCCTGGGGTGGATAGATAGGGCTTGTCATTGTTTTACCGGCTCACACTCCACTATGGAGCTGTATAGGCTCCCCTGTGTGCCTCTAGTCAATGTAACGGTGCTACAAAATCATACAGCCTGGATTTGTCATTCCAGCTTTCACACACGTTCCATCACTTACTGGCCAATGAGCGCTGAGACACCAAAGTGGTTGTCGTGTAGTGTCGCTGCTTAAATGTAACCGTTTCAGATCAGTGTAAAATAATTTTTTAAAAGAGAAGATAATGAGGTTTTCTGCACTACTAAGAGAAGCTTTGTGAATTGGAGCATGTTAATCCTCTATTCTAACGACTTACAGAATCATACGTGTAGCAAGGAATCATATTATAAAACTGTGAGAGTGTGTCCAGAGTGTCCAGAGTTGAGCAGTCAAAATTAGTCCTGGATTTGTTCAACAACTAATACATGGAATATATATTGCTTTCTGATCATGCATCAGTGCATTTGTATGTAATATTATCATGCCTTAGATGATTTACTTCAACTGTTCTCGCTCTCTAAACGTCTTTCTCTTTCTTTCTTTCTCTGTCTCTCCCTCAGCCTTCATTCACATCCATCACCATGAATCGCCGGTGGCCTGAAACAAGCCTGCCCTCATATAATGGATGATTCCGATTAGCCGCCTCTGTGTATATGCTCGACAGAGGCATGGCGAGTTAAGCGCTGTGATGCTGGTGATTTGTAAGGTCAGGTGTTGCGGTACAGTGGGGACGGATATTAGCAGGCCCTTTGGAGTCCCAGGAGAGCTATGTTTCCTGCTTACGCCATCACATCTGTAGCCAAATATGCGTGTGTGTCTACTGCTCCCCCATCTCCAATGCCACGGCTCTTGCACAAATAACTTCCTCCCGGACTTAAAAATGAGCTTTGGGTTGCACCATCCATCGATCGGGTGTTCCTCCTCCCTCTTCCCTCCACCACTGTTGGCAAGGTCCTCACTCAAGGCACTTCTTATTCTCCAGCGTGCTTCCTGTTACATTAACTGCCCTATGTCATTTTCTTTTGGTGAAAATGCAATTTCATTTTCAGTTCAATTCAGATAGCGCCAAGAAAGTCTGGATGAGTATTAAAGAAAGAAAAACAAAACATGATGGAGAGTTTCTCTCAAAAGCAGCTAAAGCGGGAAAAAAGGAAATCCTTTTATCTAAAAATAGGTCAAGAAAAAAACAAGATATATTTTAGTAAATAGTACATATGCTGACATGCGGCCGTCTGAATATCTGTGCAAGTCATCTTTTATGGTGGAGACTCTCCAAGAATGCTCCAGACCAAGGCATTATGGGAGAGGAGTAAAGTGCATTGAAGCTACTGCTGGAGGAAAATCATCCCTAATTAAGAAAATCCTTGTCTGGATTCTTTGCTGCGCTGTGCTGTAATATGCATACGCCTCCCAAATTCCTTACATCCTCTTATGTAATTCTAAACTGATTCCCTACGAGAAGGCCTTAGAGGGAATGCAACATGTTAATGATAACAACACAGAATTATTTGTTTTTCATGTCACCTTAGAGGGATTTCAAGGAAGATGTTCCTGTTTCTTCCCTGAGCATCTACTGTAGCTTAATCCAAGCTTGGTTGTATCCATTATGGTGCGTGTGTGTGTGTGTGTGTGTGTGTGTGTGTGTGTGTGTGTGTGTGTGCGCGTGTGCGTGTGTGCATGTGTCTGTGTGTGTGTGTGTGTGATGACTCAGAACTTGACAATGTAATGACAATTACAATCATCAATAAACTTGTTAGAACAGCTGTCTTGTCATCCCCATACCTGCGGGGAGGGTTCTCATCAAAAATCGATCACACAAACTCCACACAGGGGGCAAAGGCCTCCAACGGGTTCCTCTTTTCTCCTCTGGGTAGAAATCGGGTGAAGACGCTGACTTGAAGAGGAGCTATTTATTAGACACACACACACACACACACACACACACACACACACACACACACACACACACACACACACACACACACACACAGAATCTCCCCATCCTGCTGATTCAGCTCTCCACTGGCACTCCAGAGCATAAATCAGCAAACCTGGGCTTCTTTCCCCAAACATCCATCCATCCCTGCTCCTGGCCCTCTGAGGGGGTGCCGGATCTCTGTTACAACCAAATGCTCCACCCACACCCAAGCTTTTCCAAGGCGATTGCATTCCCGGAGCCAAACGTCCACCGCATGGCACAGCTGGGGGGGGTTCCCCTTGGTCCTCAAATGTGACTTTCCCTTGAAAAACATCCCGTCTGTGTTTGCCATTGCGTGACGAGCTAAATGGAGAGGAAAAGAGTTTTGGGGAGGCGAGCAGAGATGCACCCAGCTGTTCCCCTAGTCGGAGGAATTGTGCCAATCCTGGCTCGAGTTAGTATACCTTGTTAATCCACTGCCATCACACCTATCCTCCAAGTGCCCATCCACCATAGCTCACTTCACATGCTGGATGATTCCTGTTTCAGCCAATCACGGGCAAGGGCTGGACTAGTGCCCCCCCCTGGAATCTGATTGGCCCCTCCCATTTTTTGTTGGAAAGTCAATCAAATGACCATAAAGAGACACAAAATGATCACAAAGAGATACAATATTACCAAGAAAGAAACATTTTGTGTGACTCTATCAGTCTTTTTGATGATGATGATGTAGATGTTTTGCTTTTATGTAATGTAAATGGGGTGGCTCCTATCAGTCTGTGTCCAGGGGGAGTGAGCCACAGGCTGTGGCTCAGGTGGTATGATTTCATATGGCATTAATTTGTTACGCTGAATAAACAATATAACTATTCATCATTTAAAGTACATTATTGCCAAAAACCTGGGTTTTCAATTTGAGTATTGGTTCCCTTCTTCGAAACTGCAGTGCCCCAGTCTGCCCTGCCACACCACACCCCTCCAATCCAAAAGTTTCTTAACCCGCCCCCCCAATCACTGGCTGTACTGAAGTTGTAAAAGGCCAAAACTGAAACACTGACCAACTCTATCAAGAAAAACTGCCACGCTCACAGAGCCTTTTCATTTTCTCATGTTGTCTAGAAAGAGATTGTGGTAGGATAAGGTCCCTGAGGGGAACTTGTATAAAAACCCACCTCCTGCTCCTCCTGTTTTATGCTCTCCATTATTCTACCAGGGCTGATAAAGTATCGTCGTCTTAGCTTGTAAACCATTATGACCTTTAGTTGTTAAAAAACAACACAGCCACTGACAATTTACCAGTGACTATTTACTCCTGGTGGATGCCACTACATTATTATTACATTATATAATTACTAAATACGCATTAGTAACACATAATTGTGTTCAATTACAATGCTGAGAATACTACCAGTTACTGATCACATTTTTCAGTGCAGCTTTTTCTTTTGACTTGGCATTTTTAAAAATTGAGAGTTGTCAGCCAGCATGGGACAGGAATAAATTGATTCCAAACCGTCCAACTAGTTCTTTTTGAAATAAAATTCATCAATGAATCATAAAGAACAGTATTATGACTCTGCGCCTCTTTAGTCTCTCGCATCTTGGGTGCTTGGGGTATTTTTATAGAGCACTTCATTTTTCAAATGTAATATTTCTTTCTTCTCTGCCTTCTAAGCCTCCCTTAAAACATAAATCCACTCCAGACTAGCGTGCTCTGCAGTCCGCAACAATTCTGCCGTCTCACAGATTAAGGCAGAGTGATCCAAACAACTTGGTAACACTCTCCCTGACACTGCACTGATTTGCAAACTGATTACCATGTAAAAAGAAGAAGAAAAAACAGCAGTGGATCTGAAGAGGTGTCAGTTTCTTTTCTAAAAAGAAGCAAATAACACAGAGGGAGAAGAGCTGATTGTGATGGGGAGAAAATGGGGAGTGACAAGAAGATGGGGTTAGCTGCTTTAAGACAAGCTAAAAAAAAGTAGGAGAGAGCTCCAGCTCCCCCATGCTTTAAAAAAAACTATAAAGCTAAGACGTTAAGAGATTTTCAAATGTGTGTGATGAAAGAAGACCCCATAAACAAGAAGTATAGGTATACTGCAGTGAGACAAGGTCAGAGGTGTAAAGGCATCAACAACAGAGGAGCAACACTGCCAAAAAATAAATGTCATGGAAAAGACTGTGATCCCATGTTGCTGTGGGGGAGTCTTACATCTGTGTGTGTGTGTGTGTGTGTGTGTGTGTGTGTGTGTGTGTGTGTGTGTGTGTGTGTGTGTGTGTGTGTGTGTGTGTGTGTGTGTGTGTGTGTGTGTGTGTGTGTGTGTGTGTGTGTGTGTGTGTGTGTGTGTGTGTGTGTGTGTGTGTGTGTGTGTGTGTGTGTGTGTGCTCAGCCATAAGCCTGCAGCCAGCCTCTCAATATGGGGCTGGGCCTCAGTCCAGAGAGCTCAGGTAATTTGACGGATCGTGCCACTCAGGCCGGTGATGCTTGCAGCTCTCCGATGCTAGGAATTGTTTCCCCGAGCTTGTTTGGCCAGGCTGGCATTCCGACATAAGATGAATTGTGGTTCCGTCTCCCGGCCTGTCTGTCTCTGATCCATCCTCGCTGCTCCAAGGTCAGCCAGCCACAGAGTTGTGGAGAATGGGAATGCAGAGCTGGTTTGCTGGCTGGCTGGAGGAGAGGTGCATGGGGCACAGGCAGAGGTGAGAGGAAGGTATGTATGTGTGTGTGTGTGTGTGTGTGTGTGTGTGTGTGTGTGTGTGTGTGTGTGTGTGTGTGTGTGTGTGTGCGTGTGTGAGAGAGGGAGAAGACAGATGTCAGGGAGTCTACAAGCAAAGTACATGACTTGGGTCTAAGCAGGCGTGTGTGTGTGTGTGTGCCCTCTGTGTGTCCTGTGTGTTTTCAATGTGTGTGTTTTTGTGTGTGTGCCAAGGTATGAAAGAAGTAAGAAATACATCAAATGTCATCAGTATGCTGACAAGTCGGAGCCTGCCAGCGTGCAGCTTGCTTTCCTTTCCGCAGCCACATGGAATGAAACCAGGGCCAACTTCCTGTGTTTACCCAAATCTCCTGTGAGAAAAAAAATCATTATCAACCTTGGATAACTCTAAAGAAGAATTCTACCACACACTGTATTTGTCTGTCTGTGTACATACAAGATATTGAAAACATTTTTTAACTCATCATAAAAGAAAATTGCACTCAGTGCAACTCTGCCAAATTATGTTTATCCGCTATTAATTTGTTTTGCTAAATACATTTTGAGAGAAATGTTATTGCTGCCTGAATCATGTTCAGTGGCAAAGTTTTATCGAGTAAAGGAAATGCAACATTTTGTACTACTTAGAGTGTGCAAGTCATAAGGCCGGGGTCAGGGTAGATGGTGGGCTTACAAAGCTCAGGACTTTGTCACCATAGACTGAGGTTCAGACACTAAGGGCGTTTTCACACCGACAGCCTTTAGTTCGGTTGAATCAAACTAGAGTTTGTTTGCCCCGCTGGTGCGGTTCGTTTGGGCAGGTGAAAACGCGGCAACCGAACTCTGGTGCGCACAAAAAGCGGACCAAACAAGCGTACCGAGACCTGCTTGAAGAGGTGGTCTCGGTACGCTTTCAATCGAACTCTGGAGCGGTTCATTTGTGGTGAGAACGTGATCCGTACTCGAACCGCACCAACTATATACTCCGCAAGTCTGAGCTAATGTCTCCTGTAGTCAGGTGTGTTTAGCAATCTGCGATGCAGCAGAAGTGTTTCTATCACAGAAATAGACTGTAGTCAAGCTTGCCGTCCGTCACTCGTATCTCCGTGGTCAAACCAGCTGCCGCTAAAATTGGAGACAGACAGCAGAGCGAAGTCTCGGTGACCAGAGCAGACGCAGTAACGTCTCTTGCGAAACAATGTCTGATAATTTTAATGAAATGAGCTGGTTTGACCACTAGACCAGAACACAGGAACTTCTTCCTGTATTTACTTTCTTGTTCCCGCCCCCAGACATATCCGACCAATTAGAGGGCTGGACGTTCTTGCCTGATTTGTAATGACGCATTTTGGTACGCTTGGATTTTTCCAGGTGTGAAACCAAACCAAACCAGACCGACCGAGGGCAAATCGCTCCAAGTTTACTAACTCACCAACTGATTCGGACCAAAGCAAACAAACTGCAGGTGTGAAAACGCCCTTAGTCCTGCGTGGGGTTAGGTCTGGTTAAGTTTAGGAAAAGATAGTGGTTCAGTTAAGTGTTAATAAAGCAAATGTCTTGAGCCTCGTCTCAATTTTTACTTTGTCTGTATTTAGTCAAGACCATGATCTTTCCCTAACCTTTAGCAAGTGCTGTCAGTCCCTAAACATAAAAACATGAATTAAAGCCAATTACGGCAACCGCGGCTGGTCACATGACAGTTGGTCACATGACAGTTACGTTTAGTGGCCGTTACAGTTAAGTTTAGATGACAAAAGGTGACTGTCATGCGGCGACGACAGTTACGTTTAGACACCAAAACGACTCCTTAAGATTAGAAAAAAGATCATGGTTTGGATTAAAACAGTGGCCCCTTTAATTGGTCTGGCAATGCGAGGCTACACCCCTACTAACAAGGTTTTGGCTTTTGTTCGGATTCAAAGAGCAAGAGCTTCCTTCTAGGCACACAAGTGGAAGATATAGCATTTCTCCCACCAACAGTAGCTTAAATTAACCAGAATGCATTGCAATGTTTTTGTATGGAAGCCATTTTTGATGTGTGGTGGCGTCTTTGTTTTCCTCTGATACCTGACATCAAACCTTTCCTTCTAGATTCTGATAAACTTGCTTTCGGCTATAGCTGTTACTCTCTACACCCACATGTTTAGATGTGTGTGTTCACAAAATGTGAGTGTGTAGTATGTGTGTCTGCATTTGTGAGGCCTTTGAGTGGTGTATTTAAGTGTCAGTGTGTGTATGCGAGCCTCATGAGTGTACTGTATAAATGTCACTAGATCATGTCTTTGTGCGGCTAAGTAAGTATAGCTCAGAAAAAAAATCAATTTTGTGCCCCATAAGGGTAACAAAAAACTACATCTTTTTTTTTTTTTTTCAAAATGTGTTAGCTAAGCTTCAGACTTAGAGCTTGGCCTGCAAATCATGTGGCTTTTTTTTTGCTGAATAATGCAGTTTAAATAAAAATTGCAATACATGTGGACACAGCTTTCTAAATTACATAATTTATTTGTTTAGCATGCCACTGCTTATAGGAGCTACTTTAATTAAAATGTGATTTTGTCTGTCATGATATTTGATTTGATGATTGATTTGTCTTGGAAAGGAGTTTGGACAGCAGAGGATTTTGTTCTCTTGTATAGGGAGCTGTGTGAAACGTCTTTTGGAAAATGAAGCCTCTATTAACATGAAGATTGCAGCGAACAATAATGAGATCTTGATGTTTTTTCCAAATGTGCAGCCCAACATGAGGCCTGTGCATTCATCAGCTTATCTCATCAGCCTTCACTTCACCCCTGTCCCATTCACTCTTCCTCTTAACTAACTTCTTCTGCCTCTCCACTCCACCTTGCCACCCTCCCTCGCCATCCCCTCACCCCCTTGTTCAATCTCTGCACTGTCAGTTCGTGGCTCTCGCTTCTCCTTCAGTCATTGATCACGGTGGCAATAGCACAGTGTTTGCTGGTCTGGAAATGTGTGTCTCGGTGGGGAGGGAAAGGAGATCAAACACTTTAATTACTGCAGGCTTGTAGGTGGTGCCAGCTACAGGCAGCAGTCATGTAACAAGGACAGGTAGAAGAGAAACGCCCGGGCAAACATGGACGCATCAGAGCGAAAACCTCCTTAATCCAGATGCACTTACTCTCACATATACATCGTGCAACATCATAAATACCTTGCCGTTCTCACGCTCATACATCCTGCTGACATGGATGGGCGCCGAATGTGTATGCCGGGGTAGAAAAACATTAAACTCTGCTGCACATATTTACAGGAGAGGAAATCAGTCACTCATGTGTGCAAAAAACAAAAACAAATGCATTAGCATACATAAACATTGAAACCCAGCTTGTGTATACTGTATATGAACACATCTTCATAAATCATATTTCCAATTCTTATCAAACTAACCAGCATGATCAACCAATATTTCTCAAAAAATGCACCACAAAACCTATTGTCATTCAGTATTAATCGCTCCACTGATTCATTTGTAGGACCTGTGCTGATGTAGAGAACTACATGGAAAGGAGGAAAGACTAGCCCTTTGACTGGTGCCCTGTCTCGCTCGTGCCTGTGCTGATTCAGAGCTCCAGGCGCTATGGGAACCAACTCTCTACTTCACTGGTTTTTATTCCAACCAGGTAGTGCATTCATGTCACTCAGGACCCAGTCATGACTGCACACAGTGTCGACCAGCTGATCAGATATGTGAGAGACGCTTGGAGATGTCCGAATTACAGTGTTTATAAGACGTAGGGTCAAAGGGCGGTGCCAGGTCAAGAGAAAGGGTTATCCAATTCAATTTTATTTGTAGCATCAAATCATATCGCAAGTTATTTCAGCACACTTCACAGATAGAGATCAGGGTTCCAAATTAGCACCGTTTACCAGCTGGTTAAAATATGCAGGTGGCTGGATTTGTTTCCCTCCCCCGGACAAAAAAAACAAACAATGGTAATATATTGAGTGGCTAGTAAAATTTTAACATTCACTAGCCATTTGGCTGGTGGACAAAAAGTTCATTTTCAACCCTGAATAGAGTGGGTCTAGACCACATTCTATTATTTACAGGGACCAAACAATTCCAGGACAGGTTGGGGGAGAGAGAGATAGAGAGAACTTGTGAATGTAGAAATTGAGAGTGGGAGTGGAAAATTAGAGATTATCAAAGTATAACAGATAGAATGAAAGAGCAGGTAAATCATAAAAAGTCAATTACTTTTACATAAACACAAAGAGAGCGAGATAAAGTATAAGCGTTCTAATTACGCCGGCTACACAAAGCCTTTTGCTGGTGGGACTCTTATAATTGTTCAGGTCGCTTTGTTTGTGCGTTTCTGGCTTAATGAGCAGATTATCTCAATACTGAATTTTAGTTTAGTCTGAGCAATGAAGTGTTTTCATTTTTCCCTGGGAAAAAGATTGAAGCAAGTTGCCAAATGTAATCAAGGAGACAAATTCCATCTTATTGTCTGCGAGCATAATTTATATTTCCTTTGAGATCCTCCACAAGGAAAGCTGTCCTGCAAGACCACAATGAAATAGAAGAGATAACTAGAGAGATACGTCCAATTATACAGGTAAAGGGATGATTGCATTCATCCAGTGTTTGTATCGTTTCTTACCTGCCCAATGTTATTTTTATCTGCTTAAATGAACTACTACTATCAGTCCCTGAGGGACTGCCAAAAACATATCAGCTTTATGGTTGTTTGGTCCGGCTTGCACCACAGAAATGGATTCTTTTCCTTTTTATTAAGAGGTGAGGTCTTTGATATGGCGGCTAAATTTTTCAGAAGTGTATTTTCTTTGATTAACAAGGGCCTTTACCTCACCAGGTGAGCACACGCAGAGGCTTGGACCTAACCCAGTGCACGTTGAAACGAGAGCAGTCAAAGGAATTATGGAACAAAATAAAAAGCGGGAGCGAGGGAGTCCTGGAGAGGAACAGATGAAGATGGAGGCAGCAGCAATGAAGAGTAGAGCATAAATATTTATGTCCTGTAATGTTTCTGCATGACATATTCTACATTATATTTGAATGTGGTGCTACACCTCAACCATGAGAAATGTGTTGGCAATGAATTGCACACCGCACAAATAAAGCACATTGGGGATTTGGAAAGGAGGAGGAAGGATAAAAACTAGGGCTGTCAAACGATTAACATTTTTTAATCGCGATTAATTGTGAATGTCTATAGTTAATCGCGATTAATCGCATATTTTATCACATGCTTAAAATTCTATTATTTTGCATTTCAGAACAGTTTTTAAGTACATATTAACAATGGAAAGCAATTCTTACCAGTGTATCTTGATTGGGAATCAAATGAATGCAAAGAAAGTTACTTTATGAACTTTATTTTAAGATTTGTAAGTATTTATTTACTGTAAACAAAAGAAAAATGTGTGAATCTGTCATTATTGCACAATTCCTCCAAGTACCTAACAAAAAACTAAAAATCCCTATCCTTACTAGAGTCAATATAGTGTTTAGTAACTCCTAAATAATGTTGATTACTCACTGACGTCCAGTGATCACCGGTTAATGAGACAGCGTTTGCAGCAGTTCCAGTGTGGCAGCTTTCTCCCTGTGGTATGTGTATGGTGAAACTACTGTCTCCCTCAACGGCAACGAGACAGGTCAACCGTAGTATGTCTTAAAGACCCGAGTCCTCTACGATGTTGACAGGTCTGCAGTTAGTTGCCACCCGTTTAGCCTGCTAGCAAGTAGCATCATGTTAACTGTACTACTATGCTTAGCTCGTAGGTGGAAGCTCAAGCTTGACGTGCTTCGGTGATATTTTAATTCGGCTTTACACAACGTGCATATGACTTTCGACTTGTCTACGAGCCGTCCGGGAACCATTCAGGATTTCATTGCTGCTGTGTTTCTCCATCATTCTCCCTTCATCGCATCGCGATTAACGCATTAACACTGAGTTAATGCCCTAGTAAAAACAGATAGGGGGTTTGTGCAGTAAAAAAAAAAAAGGGAGGCGGCAATGATAGATGAGAGAGAGCGAAGAACGGAAGCAACAAGAAAGAAAGAAGAAAAGAACTAACACAAAAGGAGGAGCGGGGGGAGGAAAGACAAACAAAGCACAGACAGACAGAAATTGACATCACAGGTACGGCAAATGGGACAGCGTATATCATGCAGAGCGAGATAGTGTACACAGGGAGAGATGGCAAAAGAATGAAAGAGAGATTTGGGGCCCGTGGAGTGAAGGGCATGAAATGAATAGAGCCAGGGGGTCCCACTGAAGTGTGTCGTGGGGATATTTGCGATTGGGTCAGGGAGAGGAGTTGGCTGGGAGCAGGGATCGTTGCAGGCAGGGTCTATAGAACCAGCTAAAGGAAAGGAGAAGAGACACACAAGGTCCATCAACTCAGTGATAGTAACTAATCAGGGGGTGATCCTGGTTAGAGGGAGGCCTGAAGTTTGGATCTGCACTGATGGGAGAGAGGAAGGAGGATGTTTCAAACTGCAAAATCCTCAGTTTGTTAGATTAATGTGGTGTCATTTTTGTTAATGAGTGGTCCTAGATGTGCTGTTTTGCACTGTACTTACATCAATTTAAAGAGACAATCTGTTGCTTTTAACAATATAATTCCGGTCATATTTACTCACATGGCAGAGGTTGGACCTATTGATAAAAATAATCATAATTGAAAATGGTTTTAATGCTATGTAAATAAAACCATGTATCTCCAAATCTTCAGATCGTAAAGCTATAGTGCGTAGTTTGACAACAAAACTGTCGGCGCGTCCACATGACACAAGCCTAACGTGATCGCTCACGCGCCCCCACCCCTCCTCCACGCAGTGGCTAGTAGCTGAGGAGGACACGGAGGATTAAAAAACATGATGGACTCTTCAGAAGAGGTAATTATCTTCACTCAAGCTTCTGCACGGGAAAGTCACCGGACAACACAATCTTCTCAGTCTCTCCAGGATTTCGCGATATCGCGATCGCGCCAATTCACGCAAATTCAACCAATCACCGCGAATTTGTTGCGACTCGCAATTTTGACCAATAACCTGAAGTTTCGAGCGACTTGAAGCGACTTCAACCAATCACAGCAGTCCCACGTGCACTCTGAGAGCCAATGACCAATCGGGAGTGAGAACGGGTTGGTCATTTTCTTGTTTTTGATGTGAAGACGAGACGTGTGTGTGACTCATTTACCAACAAAATGTACAGCGAAAGACGTACAAAACATTTCAGACCGTCCGATACATTTTAACATCAATGTAGACTTTAACGATTTAAAAGTCTACTGGAGGGCTACTGCTCCATACCCCCCGCGACTGACGCTTGCACACACACAAACACACACACAGACACACACACACACAACACACACACGGTGGATGCAGGAGAAAAAGGAGATGAGACGACACAATGACCTAAATTGTGGACAGCTACGCTCGTTATTGTAAGTGCAATGATAAGTTAAAGTCAGTACTTTATCAAACCGTATGATTGTGTGTCCCAGCCCAGGCCAGCATAGGAAAATAACTAACAATGTAAAGATCAAGAAGCCAAGTCATATTATACCAACATTTACAGCATCCTGAGCCTTTTTGGTAAGGTTACTAGGAAAACTCAGCCCAGAGTAATTTTATTCTCCCCAAAAGCAAGTTTCCTTTTTATTTTGAAATAACTATACAAAAAAACCAAATCGCAACTTTTTTGCAACTTTCACTGTCTCCTGCAATTTCATTGCAACAAACATACAAAAGACATCGCAACTTTTATTGCAATTTTTTACAAAAGCTGCCGCGAAATCAGGCATTTCAATACAATCTCAAAAAAAGCCCGCGAAATCCTGGAGGGACTGTCTTCTGAACATAGCCATCCTGAGAAATACAGAGAGAGTTGTGTGGAGCCGATAGTGTTGATTAGCTTTGTAGCAACTCATAAAAAGTTAGACACTAAAGCTTTAAGTTTTTCAGATAAACTAAAGGATTAAGTGTTCTTTTATGGTTGAAATGCTTCTACTTCTCAAGCTAAATAAACCATTCAAAATCAATTGGGTCAGCTGAAAAAGTTCTGATCTGACGCCACTATCGACATTATTAGGGGTCCAAGCCCGAGGGGGCTGGGAGAATGCAGTTCACAGATCCAGCGGAGCTGTGGAACCCTATTGCTTTCCTAAGGATTATAATCATTTTCCCGTTGATAAAACTGATGCTGCAGCCTAAACATGGTGGGGGTGGGGGGGGGGGTGCTGTTTTCAGGACTGGTCCAGATCCCTGCAAGGACCTCGGACAAAAAAAATTGCACCACTAAGTGGCGTTATAGCAGAGATACACGTTTGGCCCTATAATTACCAAACCGTACATTGCATATTAAAAATACACATATTCCCTGAATTCAGCTGAAACTTGGTATGTAGCATCTCCAGACCGACCTGAAGTTCTGAAAAGAATTTATATCAGATAAAAATTTTGCAAATTACGCACGACCAAATTTGTGTAGCTAGCTACGAAGACACAAACTTTGCCATATCTCGGCCAAAATTAATGCTATCAACCTGAAACTTTAGATTCTTGTTTGCCATGACCCTCTGGGGCTACCCACCACTAGGGGGCACTACAAGTCCCAAAAGTTTATATCTCATTAAAGGCTCATCCAATTTTTACGATATTTTGAGGGTATCATCTAGGGCCACTCCTGAGGCCACGCCTACGGTGGGGTACTGATTCGTCAAAATGGGCGTGGCCTATGGGACCCAGGTTTGGATTCATCACTTACACTAATGTGAACAACTTCAAATTTACAGTGTAGATGTAGAATGGTTCATGGACCTCACATATCAAATATTACACACATGGACCACTAGGTGGCGCTATAATGACATCAAACGTGTTTTTGCCTATAACTCCCACATTACACATCACACATTAGAAAACCTTACATCCACGTGTTCCTTGAATCAAGCTGAATCACAAGATATAGGCCATGCACATTTCGCTAAGTAGTCTTTTCCCAATATCGCATGTACAAAACCAACTTTTTCTAACTCCTCCTAGGCTGTGTGACCGATCTCCACGAAACCTGGTACATAACATCTCCAGATGGACCTGATAAAAAGTTATCAAAAGAATTTTGCTACGTTAAAGTATGCACAATTTACAACCAGTGTTGGGAGTAACGGCGTTTAAGTATAACGGCATTACTAACGGCGTTATTTTTTCAGTAACGGAGTAATCTAATTAATTACTTTTCCCATCGTTGCAACGCCATTATCGTTACTGAGAATGTAAAGTGGCGCGTTACTACAATTTGGTTGAATGAAGCGCGAGGTGTCAGGCTTTGTCTACACGTCAGCTGCCTGGAAAGAGCAGGGGTGGGGATGATGACACCGTTGCAAATGCGATGATGATTGGCTGGGTGGGCGGATGCCCTGCTCACGCTGTCTCACTGCACGCTCTGACTACCACTAAACACAAGACAGCGACAATGTGACGAGCCAGGGAAATTCAAAGGTAGCGTTCTCGAACTGAAGTACCGGCACTACTTCTCGCTCATTGAAATTAAAGGCAAGAATGTTTATGTAACATGCATGCTATGCCCAGGAAAAAAGACTTTATCGATGTCTGCCTCAAGCAACTCAAATCTTATGAAGCACCTCACATCAACACATGCTAATACGACACTTGTTGCTGCTGCTTGCACTTGAATTTTATTTTCAATATTAATTTTTTGTATGTTTTTATTTCTATGCATATCATATGGCAGGCTGCAATCTATTGAGTTCAAATAAATACCAAATGTTCTAAAATACTGTATATGGTGTTTTTCTTTTTCAGTTAATATAAACATCTTTGACGGTAAAGATGTTATAGAACGTAATAGCATTATAGAACATAAAAAATAACGTCACAGTTACTTTGCTGAGTAACTAATTACTTTTACAATGTGGTAACTGAGTTACTAACTCAATTACTTTTTGGGAGAAGTAATTTGTAACTGTAACTAATTACTTTTTTAAAGTAAGATGACCAACACTGTTTACAACCAAACTAATTTTCGTAGCTAGCTAGCCACAAAACACGAACTTTAGCATATCTTGGCCAAAATGATAGGTATCAGATCAAAACTATATGTGCTATAATGAACGCAGATGCGTTTTGGCAAATAAGTCAATGCATTTAAATGGGAAATTTGCAATAGCAATATCTCTGCCGCAGTAAATGCTATCATCACAAAACTTGAGATTATTGTTCTACATACCGCTCTGCGGCTCTATACCAGATTTAGTGATGATCTGCCTTTAGGAAGCGCTATAATTGAGGTAGAAGTGTTTTGGCCTTTTACCCAATGAATGGGAAATTTGCTATTGCATTTCACTACAGACTTTGGAGCTCGCACTTAGTGAAATTTCCTGACTTTTGCCTCGCCACCGTCGTGCTTTGGGTTCTCCTTTTGTGGGCTCCGCTGTCGTGGGTTCCGCTTTCGTGGGCTCCGCGTGTCATCAGGGGGCGACTAGCGCCGGGGAGGCTTGGACCCCGTCATAACTGCTTGCAGTTCTAGTTTGTCTTTGTCTTCCACAATTCTTACAAATCAGTGTAAAATAAACCTGTTCTACAATGTGACTATGGTTAAGGTTTGGTTAGGTTTAGTAACGAAAATGCCTTGGTAGGCTCAGGGGAAGATCATGGTTTGGGTTAAACGAAAGAAGTACTTTGTTACGGTTAGGGAAACATTGTGGTTTGTGTTGACTAAAAATGACTAATTCCTTAAGGTAAGGGGAGATTTGCCATAATGGTTACAATAATAAACACATTGTTAAGGTTTGGGGACAGTCCTGGTTAAAATAAACCAATGTTGAAACACATGTTGTTTAGAGGTTTTAGAGATACATAATTTGTCAAGACAGAGACAAAATACTACATGTAAAAAGACCTTTAACTGCATCAGAAAACATTGTATTAAAGACCTAACAATCAATTTGGGGTTGATTGCACATTCCAATATTTTTTGCTTAAGAGGTGTCCCTTTTGTTTAGATCATAATTGCTCCTTTAAATCTAACAGTGTGGCCAGTGCTGATGTCTTTCTGTAACTGCAATTTTCTGTTAATTAAGTCAGACACGCATGGGCTGCTGTTTTATTTGTCTGTTCTTCCATTTATTCCAATTAGCTAATTATCAGACCAGGAAAAGCCTTCCCCCAGCACCAGCAGCTACAACAACGAAAGCATTCCAAAAGCATTTATGAGCTGGTTATAATCACTGATGTGTAAAATAAATGTCAATAAGTGTAGGTCAATACGTATTTATGTAGATAAAACGGATTGTTGTTGAATATTGTTTTAAGCCTTGGATTGATTGATTCCTAGAATTTACTGTTTCAAACACTAACAGAAAAGCAATAGGAAGTCACACAGAATCAACAGCTGCACATCTGACAGCTGACATTATTGTGATAAAGAATGATAATGAGGACTTTTTTAAAAATATATATATAATAAAGACAAGAAGGCAAAAGTCCTATTCACATGGGACAAATTTTACTCGGCCGTATCAAGTGATCTGTAATAATTGCTGTGCTCGATGGTGGTTTTAATCCACAGATAATCTGACGTTTCTCTTTCAGTCTTCCCTTTGCAATGAAAAATGGTGGCAGCTATATAGTGGTGTAAGCAATCAAAAAGGGTTTTAAAGAGGTTTTCAGCAGAAACTTCAAATGAGGATGTGACAAATGGCAATATATTCTGAACATGAGTTATTACAGTTAAACTTACATTAAATCAAATGAGTCTTTCTAGTGTGAAACTGTCGGTTGTAACTGTTATAGATCCCACAGATCAGGCAGTTTCAGCCCCCAGATCACTATTTTGGTTTTGCTGGTCCACATTGTTGAGTCACTCCGGCTCTCACCGACCCCCTCATATTAAATTGTGGGCAGCCGCATTCAGCTGTCATCCACACACACGCTGATTGTAGGCTTCTTGCCCAGCGTGAAATGGTGGAGAGCCAAAGTAACTGAGTGGCTGGTGAACACAGTCAAACATCCAGGATGCCAGAGAGAGCCAGATGTTTTTCTCAGGAGTTGGCGGATGACATTGTGGAGTAAGCGCCAGTGAGTATTGGACTTCATTAAACAGGCGGTGAAAGAGAGCTGTGACTGAATGCCCATGTTGCTCTGTTTCTTGGATGTGTGAGCAATGTTCAGCAATTGTTTGCTAACACATTAGCCCTGTGATAAATTGATAGGTTAGTAAGGCTTAATATGTTCTATGTTCTGAAATGTTCTATGGAGCTTTAATTTCAATAGCTAATGTGAAAGTTTTTAACAAAATGCACAGATTTGTCAAGATTTTTTTCAACCCTGGCGCTGATTCTTCTTCTTTTTTCCTACAAACTTATTTTATATGTTAGTCATGTTAAAACAAGACATAATAGGGGAGAGAGAGAGAAACTACAAAATAAAACAGGAAAAACTACAACAGAAACTCACAATCGTGACAAGATTGGAAGGAAATACTGTAACAGTCCATGAGCAAATGTCTTCCTCCTCTATGGTCCTTGGTCTATAATACAGAGACAATCTCACTATGGTCCAAGCCTTAGCCATAGATGTTCACTTTGCGCCTGGGACTATATGCACGTGAGTGTGCCCATGCACTTACACTAACACACTAATGCCATACAGAGCTGAGAGGAAGCACTGATGTGTGACAGAATAGCCTGACAGCTGGTGATGCGCTAGCAGGCCGTATCAATGGAAGTGTCTTTCTTGCTTCCTCTAAATGCGCTCAGACAAAGACAAAGATGGAGGCTGCAGACTGAATCTCTGAAATGGACAGCCCTGGGACACTGAGTGAAAGTCAAACAGTTTAGTGCAAAGTACTTAGGGGGCTGGATCTCTGTCTGCCTGGTCCATTAATGGAGAGAAGAGCAGGTGATTGCTGCAGTGGTGCAGAGGCTGGCATATGCCAAGCTAGAGAGGTTAGACTGGCACAGACCCCCTGCTATAGTGTCATCTGTCACAATAGGGAAGAAGTGTGTGTGTGTGTGTGTGTGTGTGTGTGTGTGTGTGTGTAGGTGCTCAGCAGGGTAAGGAGAGAAGGAAAGATGAGGGAGGAGGAATAGGGCAGAGAAGAGGGCAGAAAACCTGGCAGAGACTGAACAGTGAGACACCGCGCTGTATTGGCTTACAGTATTCAGGAAGGTAGAAGGGAATAATTGATAATCCAGACCTGACACTGAGCTTCCAAACAGACGAGTTGAATGGAAACAGAGTATATATTTCAAGTGAAATTTTTCAGCTGTGAATATGTATTAAAATATTGAATCATTTCTGAAACAATATCAGCAGAAAAACAAAGGTAGAAAACAGTCATTGTTATTGCAATTCAAGGTTGGAAATTTCCACTCTGCTCACCCACTGTGGCCCTGACCCAGTGTGTGAAGTAATATCTTTGGAGGTATTGTGGCATCACTCAATTTTGCTAATGACATATATGGGGCCAGCTTTCCTCACCAACCAACCCCCTCCCCGCTCCTAAACCAATGTCCCTGTCATGAAGGGGTGCCCAGCGCTGCCCATGTTGATACTATTTTCACAGAGGCATTTTTTTGAATTTCAAAACTCGGGTTTAGCAGCTATAATCAATATTTTTACAATAATGATGGATTGAATGACTGAAAGCAGTTGCTTGTATTGACAAAGCAACAGATAATTATTACCCAACACTGCATTACCCTGAGATCTGTGATATGATGCTTTATAGTGTCTTTCAGCTCATTGTTTTGGCTTTCCGGCCCAAAACTATACTCTGGTGGTTCACTGTCACTGCTCTCGTAGTGTCGTTTCCAGCCACAACAGGCTGCAGTTTTCAGCGAAAAAGTTCTAAAACCCACATTACACTACCTCTCCTGCACCAACACACACACAAGGCTTGCAACTAGCTTGTGAACATAATGCAGCATTTAGCAGCTAAAGAGCAAGATTTATCCCTCAGGGGTTGGTGGAGACCAAAACAGAGCTAAAAGGAGAGTGAATGGGACTTGGACATATATTCACCAGGTGGCCAAACATGATTCCAAAGGCTAAAGGTTTGCCAACAAGTTCACCATATCAACTTAAAAGATGTTGGTGTTTTGTTTGTTTTATTTTTGCTTCCTCCAATGGCCCAAACATCCATTATTGCAGGTTGTAAAATTGGGAAGGTTAGGGTTGGGGCTATGCTAAGGCTTGGGTTAAAGGCTTAAACAATGTGTGCAGAGATGCATTGAATCAGGAAGTGAGACTGTTAAACACCTATCTTTCTTATCATGATTATTTGAATATCAACATTTGCATTTGGATCAACAAAGTTTGACATTATCTGTCAATATTTTGCAATCAAATACAATTGGTGCCTTAAATGTATTTATGGTGTTGGTAGTGATACATCGTTTTTGTTATGTCTTACATGGAAACTTAGTAGTCATCAGAGTCTCAAAGCACTTTCAGAAGCACATGGTCCTATAGGCTACAGAGTTAAGTTGGCTCACACCTCACAAATTAAATAACAATATGTTAGCAACATCTTTCCCTACCTAAAAATGTTCAATAGGTTCCAAGTCTTACAAAAGTCATTGTCACTATACTGTATATGCATTATTCTGCCATCAGTAAAAGCTTCCCTTTCAGGAGGCGAAATAAAGCTGGCTGATAAAAAGAAAAAAGGGCATTCAGCAGAGCAGAACATCAAGAAACCACACACACTCGAGCACAGAGGTACCAGGCTTTATCATTCAAGTGATGCAGGCAATTTTCCATTTTATTTGTCCTTTCCTTCTTTTTCTTTTTTGATGACAAGCTGTGAAGCTGGGTCCTTACATGACACACACTCTTTTTCAGCCCATAACACCTTATAACCCCCTCTTGAGTTCCAATTTATTATCCAGCAGTAGAATGAATTGCAGTTGAGGGACTTACAACCTACGATACTTCCTTTCTTCCTTTTGTAATCAAGGTAGAAAGGACACGGCTCAGCAATAATGTACTAAAACTAATCCTAGCTCAATGATAGTCCAATATGCATACAAAAAATGTAATACATGTATTGTGCCATCTGTATTGTGGATATATCCATGCATGTGCTTTAATATGTGGAAGCTGCTGAGGATGTTTGTTTTTCCTTAATTTACCGAGTTCATTTTCATACAATTCCTAATTAACCTTGCATGCATCAAAACAGAAAGTGACCATAATTTGTGAGTTAAAAAACACGCTGAGTCACTTTTTAACCACTTTTTAACCACTTTTTGTGCGACTGCTCTGGAAGTTTGGTCCATTAAAGATGCTACTTAATCCGTCTCCTTGGTTTTGTAAAGACCTCTCCTCACCTCCACCACTGCACTCTGAGACATTTTGTTCCGACTACAGATGCTTCTGCCTCTCATGTCTGTCTGCCTATTTTTCATTTTTTTTCATTTAACTTCTTTGCTTCTCTTTTGCTGCAGGGCACAGTATGTCAAGGCGCAGAGTAGGTAATGCTGACAGGGTGTGACGTTTAGGTGAGAATGCACAATGGCCTTGCAGGTCACTTTTATTTATTATCAAGATGAGATCACGGCAAAATATTCTGCACAACTGTTTATATGTGTCACCTGCATTGTCACTGTTAAGCTTTAGTCCAATCTCCTGAGCGTAAGATAAATCAGTCTGCAACTGGCCAGATGAGCTGATTGCTTATTCCAAATAGACTTGCTTTGCTTCCGACCTTAACCAGAGCTCTCCTGTTATGCTTTGAAAATATTTTTATAGATTTTTATATTCTGCTTTTAGAGATATTCTAACAATAAAACAATATTAAACTGCTCATTCATTAATCCACTTTCTTGGTGCCTGAAAGTCAAACTGAAATGATTGCTTTTAATACATTTACATTTTTTATTTTTACTTGTGTACTTATTTTAAGAAATTTAAATTTCATAGTGATAGTGCCCCCTACATTGTTGCTCTCCAGGGGCGTGACTTCGGTTCCAACTGACACTGATGATACTGGTCATTTTAATGTCGCAATATCTGTGTGGGTGAGCACTAAAAAATAGTTAATTATACCACTTCAATTCTAGCCAGGGTCACGAAAGGCAGTTTCTCAGCTCGAGGGTCAACAGTTGTTAGCTGTTGCTCTGTGATTTGAGCACTAAACGTTACTGTGTGTTGTGATTCGAATCCCTAGGTAACACACGGTGCTGAAGTTACAGTACAGGACTACTAGGTCATTTGCTGTCAACACATTAAAGATATAAAAGAGAAACAGTTAATGCTAACAACCTCCTTCTTTAAAATGTGGGATGAATAAGCTAACTAGCTCCCACTCAAATGTTATCCGCTCAATCATGAGAAACTCATAAAGGCCTGCAGCTTAGAAGCTGTTTTTATGTCCAACGACGGTCCCCCCCCCCCTACAGTATTATTACATTTTTTTACACAAAAAGTGAGGAGAATAATGTTTCAGTTTGACTTTTAAAAATGGTTTGTTTGATGATTAAGCGATTTCAATCGTAAATGAAATCAAGTTTGGATATTGCCAGTTAGTTTAGGCCAGTGATTGAACTCCATATTTAGAATATTTACACATTTTTCTTGTTTGGTTTTCAGTAATAACCCATCATGTAGGCCTACTGTTTGTTAAACTGGTTTAACACATAATTTACAGCCAAATAAAATATAGAAAATGTAACACTGGAACACACTAGCCAACTCTGAGCATACCGAGGCTGCACACTCTCTATGAAAAGTATATAGTATTACCAGGGAACTGGGCATAGCAGAGACATGCTACTTGGCTGGAAGACTAGCAGTGCCTCTTGAAGCTAAGCTTTTGGAAGCAGCTCCCCAGAAGTGGTGCCTAAAGCTAGACTTATGATGCTCCACTCTCAGGGTCAATCTTAACTGTGGGGAATGGGCACTTCTGGCCTTCTTAAACAGGCTCAGCATGCGACACCTGCTGCAGTCTAGGGTTACAGGTATATGTTGTTGTCCCTTCAGGGCATTAGTTAGCAGCTCAGACCATCTTCCAGAAGCAAGGGCCTGGAAGAGACAGGAATGAAGCAAATGGATGTGAAGAGTTAGCTGATGGACTCCAGGTAGTGGAGGATACATGTCATAAGATTAGTGGCTGTTAGGAATTGCATTTGACAAGTCCTTGGGAGCTGATAAATGCAAGATATTTTAAAAGATATTTCTCAGAGATGTTGGGAGTAAAACAATTTCATTTAACAGATGTTAAAGATGTCTCTTATTGTGTGATGATGATTTAATTTACCTCATTAAATCCTGGAAGTAGTACATACAAGTTTTTCAGTCTTGAGATTTCTGTCACAATGCAATCATCAGAGCACAGTGACAAACTCAAACAGCTTCAAAAGAACATGTCTAACTGCAGAACCATGAGAGAAGCCTTGACAGCTTTTTCCTTGCCTGCGTTTACTGTGACGAGCTTTTCACAGTAAGCGTGAAGCGCTTGGGACTGAACATGAGGGCCATCATTCACTGACGCCTTCTGCCAGAGCCACTTTTCACCATCCTCTTTTGGGTACAAAGTCACATTTTAGGCAGTGTTTTTAGAGTGTCAAAGCCCTCTGTCATGTTGCTTCAAAGACAACGGCACATAGAAGTCCTGGAGAAGTCAGATCCTCCACTATTATTCAGTCACTCGGAAGACAGTGCTGCGGAGCATTTCTGCTGTGGCAGGAGTTTTCTGAAAGCACTGGGAGGGGGGAAAAAAAGGACACAGAACAAGATCAGTGAACAGCCTCTACTTTCCCATAGAGGAGTTTTCCAAAGGTCACAGTGCCCATTCACACACCAATTTACATTGATCAGCACTCTCCACAGTTGTTTATGCACCAGGAGTATTGCCTAGAAACCCCGCCATAAATCATCCATGGACTGAGTCCAACATCAAGAAAAATCCTTTTTCATATGAATGCAGTAGCAACAGTAGCTGCAGCAGAATTTTTTTCTGCTCGATGGTGTTTTAAGCCCCCAACGTCTCCTTCCAGGCAGCGCTGCGACCGTTGACTTCAAGGCACCTAACCCTAATCTTAACCCTAACCATAAACATTGCCTAATCCTAGTGTCTTCCAGGCAGCGCTGCCTGGAAGGATACATTGGGGGCTTAAAACACCGATAAACGTTTTTTCTTTATCACTCTGTTCTGTTAGACACCGTTTGGTTTTCCCTCCCCAAGTTTAGTTTGCATTTGATGTAGATCAAAGCACAGCACATTTCACAAAGAATCAGGCTGTGAATCCCGGCGGTCACGTGAAAGCACTGACAAAATAAATAAAGAAACAAAGAAGATAGATTGTACTTGACATGTATTCAGTCAGTCTGTGTTTCAACGATGTGAAACTATTTGTCTAATTTATATATCAATGTTCACTATTTAGTTGGGGTAAAGTGAATAATTACTGTAATGACTCAATCAGGTTTCACCCTCTGTTTAGCTTGGGGAGGCACTTACGTATGTGTCCTTTTCCTCCCTATGTGCACCTTCAGTTGTTTTCCCAGGATACTGGATATTAGACTTTCATGTGCACCACAGTCAGCTGAATATATACATAAAGTACACATAAGTCCATAAATATGGAAATTGTGCAAAACAGGTGGTGAATGACAAAGTTAGATTTTCCCTGGTAGACTACATGTAACAAAATAACCCAGTACCACATATATCAAAGGATACGTCTGGCAATACTCTTCTTATTATCATATTCTCCTTATTATTATTCTACTTTTCTTATTTTCAACAAATCCAATGACAACATAAAAAATAACCTACAAGTATTGCCCATGTAACCAAAGCCTAATATAGCTTATTCCGCTGTGCCATAGATCTACATTGTCCACACATAAGAGCCACACCATTGCACCGGGTAACATGTGGGTCTATCTCATAAACACAGTCCTGCTGCTGTAAATACCTAATAGTGAACCAAATGTCCCCAAACAAATGCATTTCTTCCATTGAGGTAACGTCTGCTAACAAGGCTAACAGTCGACAGCCGCCGTTCTAGATGCTCTGTGAGGCTGTAAACAGGCATGGTGGTACTTTGAGCTAAATGCTCACAGTGACAAGTTTACCATGTTCTCCAATTTAGTTTAGTGTGTTAGTATTCTAATATTAGCAAATTAGCACTAACCAACAAAGTGCATCCGAGGCTGACGGGAATGCCATTAGTTTTGCAGGTATTTGGTCTTAAACAAAAGTATTGGACAAATAACATTTTTGACATGATAGTGTGAAAACTGTTATTTCTAGTCATAGTTCCATTATCTTTATTTTTACTATGATTGCCACTGTTCATCATGCCAACTGCTATGATTATTATGAATCATATTTCTCTATATCTGTATATCTGTATCAGTGTCTCTGTGTTCCAAATGACACTGGCAGATGCCCACCCACAAAGAACCTGGCTCTGTCTGAGGTTTCTGTCTAAAAGGAAGTTTTTCCTTGCCACTGTTGCACTAAATGCTTGCTCTTGGGGGAATCATTGGAATTATTGGGTCTTTGTAAATTGTAGAGTACGGTCTAGACCTACTCTATCTGTAAAGTGTCTTGAGATAACTCTTGTTATGAATTGATACTATAAATACAATTAAATTGAATTGAAAAATTGAATTGAATTAATAATAAACACCTCTATTATCCCTTTACTCAATGATTTTGTCAATGAAAACCATTGATTCTAGAGAAGGTGGCCTTTCTCTCAACAGGTGGCACACTGACATGGTCCTGATGCCAAAATAGATTACCCTAAAGGTGATGCAAGTTTGCAAATGAATGATAATGAGATTCACACTGAGTTGCAAATCTGTTTGCTTCAGAAATGTCAGTGAACTATGTTACAACAGCTGCTGACCTGTCATGACAACTCTATCAAACAAGACAAAGCATCCAGTCTCAGCACCCATTTTGGCTCCAAAGTGTTTCATATCATTTGAGTAATGATATTACAGTTTAAAAAGTACAACTAAAACTTTGTTAAACTCTGATTAAATATGATCAATGTGTTTCGAGCAGAGAGATATTGCGGGAGGTCAAAAGAGATGGAAGAAAAGGCTGGAGGGACTGAGAGAGAGATGATATCAGCTGAGTGATTGAGATGCAGAGCAAAAGGGACGGACAAGTTGAGAAGCTGGGTGATGCGTCATTGATTGCCACTCTCACGGAGCCAGGACAGATACCACATCAGCACTGAGGAGTTTGATTCAAAGTGTATTGACAAATGTTCCCTCGTGTTTGGGAAGGGAAGGATGTGGTTAATTAATGGTCAAAACAAGGGGTATATGTTAGAGGACTAAACAGGGGCAGGGCAGAAGGGATGGGGCAAAAGTATGACCCAAACTGTAGAGAAGCTGCGTCTCCAGTCAATACATTAATTATGGTAGTGCATGATACTCACACAGAGATGTTGATGACAGTCCTACTTTGATTAATGATTTTACCGGGAATCATTCCAAGCGCAACGCAAATGCGCCAGAACCGTGACATTAACAGCATAGCATATCCGGTATACGACTGTTTAAATGTGTATTGATGGACTGTGGTAAATGGGTTAAGAGACAACCAGCAAAATGAATGACAACGCCATAAACAATCAAACATTTAATTGTACATTACATTCCATTTAGCAACTCGGTTGGCTGAATACAATCAATTTTAAAAGCCACTGAGTTAAGTCTCAGGAGTGCAGAATCTGTTTTTGGATACATTTAATGCGCTGTAGACTTATCTCCATCATGTGATGAGGCCCTTAATATGTCAACTGTGCACAAAAATTATTACAATTTCTGAAACCCCCTCTCTGTATCTTCCTTTACCTCATTTCAATCTGTTATTTTCCTCTCTTCCTTTCTCTTCAAGCATTACAAACACAGCAGAAACCTTCTGAGAAAATATAGTATGGCACAGATTGATTATAGGTCTCTACTAATACATCGGAGACCGCCACATTGTACGGATGTTGCTGAGCGTTGAGGGGAAATGGATAAATCTACCAGTATATGCTTGTCTGATTGCACTGCACAAACAGCTGACTGTAGTTTTTTTCTGCGGCACTTTTGTCAAAATTTGAATTAAATAATGAAATGTTTATACGTGATGATGAGTGTATATGTTTTTGTATACATCTCTGTCTGTCAATCCAAAAGCTGTTTATCAATTCTCTTTACTTTTTCCATCAATCAGGCATCCTACACTGCAGTACGTCTTCAGGGGGAAAATATTTCCAAGTAACGGCAACTGCTGCCTACTGAGGGATAACTATCAAAGAGACAGAATTAAGGGTTAAGAAGGAATCAATATCTGCCCTCTCCCATACTTGTATGGTTGTTTGTTATACAATGATGCAGCACTGAAGTTAATGGTACCAAACAAGCGAGTGCATGTTTAGCGTGTCTTTCTAGTGTTGAAAGCCTGATTCATCATTCAGTGGATTTACAGATTGGAGTTTTAGGCCTACAAGAATTTTCCAGAGACAGAAGTGTCTTTGTTTGGTTGGATCACATAGAGCCAAGAGTCATTTTTAAGATTGTAACTGAATAAGATTGCGCATTTGGCAAATAATATATGGTTAAAGCTAGGCAACTAAAACAATTAGTTGATGTTAAGGAAAGAGCATGGTTACAGTAAATAAAAAGACAAACTTGCGGGTCTGTGTTGGGATTCAAATTTCTGTCTCCTACATGGAAGTCAGACATGCAACATCCACACCCTTACTTTCTGCTACATCTAAGATACTTTCTGCATTAGTACTGAACATTGTCAATGGATGTATTTCGTGAGGTGTTAAATTGTACAGCATAGACGTAATTACTAAGGATACTGAGCCGACAGTTCTTAAGTGGTTTTGAAGCTAAAGTACATGTGACAATTTCATTTAGTGTTTTTTTGTGATACACACTGATGTCTTGAGAATTAGTTGCTCAGGGTTCTATTTTAGGCCCATTATTGTTTACAATCTTTTCAGTCTCAATAGCTAACATATATTTTTAACACTTTACTTGAAGGGGTGTGCATAAGATGGACATGATACTGTCATAACCATGACTTGACACATGTTATGAACATGAAGAAGTCTTTATGAATGTTTATGATTGTTGTCATTAAGTGTCATTTAGTAAATTATGACACTTTTAGTGCTAAGGTAGCATTGTTTCAGATGTTTGTGTTATGACAACTTGACCTTTTCCTAGACAACATAATCATAAATATGTCATGGCACGCCTAATTTTCATTAAAGTTTTAAAGCTTTATCCTTGACGTTCCACTTCCGAGATTGCTCCGGTGCAGTAGGAAATTTCCGCCAGATGCATGTATGCCTGTTTCCTTCCGCTTTCTTTGTGTTTGAATTGTAAACTCCGGTAGATTTATGAGGACTACGGTTAACTGCTCCTCAGATCTCTGCAGGGTAAGTTGAGACAGCTAGCTAGACTATCTGTCCAATCTGAGTTTTCTCTGCACGACAATTTTACAGCGGCTCCGTGCGGATCTTAGCGCCTCCCCTGACAATTGTGATTGGTTTAAAGTAATGCCAATAAACCAGAGCACGCTTTACTCCCATCCCAGAATGCTGTGTGGCACCCTCCTCCGCTGTGCAGCGTGTAGATGGTCTGGCAAAGCAAGACTATCATTAAAGGAACTATTTAGCTCCATGTGTTAACATTACATTGAACTGTCAAACGTGGTTGGTTTTTACAGTGGATGTCATGAGACCATTAGAAATGTGTCATGAACATTGACCTCAACTAAAGTGAAACAATTTGGACTTGTCATTAAGATGTCATAAAAGTTATAAGACCAGTTTGACAGTGAATACAGTACTGAGGTGATTTAATTAGTTTTGGGCCAGTGTTACAAAGAGTAAAAACAATCAATAATGTCAGATTCTTAAATAAATACAAGAAAATAAAAACAAATATGAATGTCTGGATATTACAATGCCTAGTCATTTCTCAAAAACTGTGGCCCAGGATATAGTCATCATATTTTCACAACTGTTTACTTTTAATGAAACAGTTTTACAAGAAGAAATCTCTTTGAGCTCAGAGCATCACACGACTTGCATGTGCACCATGTGATTTTGCCCACTCTGTCAAAATCACCACAGCTCACCTCTGTCCCTGGCAGCACATTTCTCTGGCTTTGCCCAGTCGACAAATGTGAATACCGTCCCCTGCTGCCAGAGCATCTCTGTCTCCGGGAGTATTTGTATCACTAAAATTACAATCTGTGGTATATGTAGGCCTTTTGTACACATGTTAATGAAGCAGTGATAGGTAATAAATATTGTTGCTGCATTCTACAAAAGATGTAATTACAGCACTGCAGCCGTGAAAATACAAGGCTTTCAAATGTTTAACTTTATTACACTTTTAAATAATGTGTTGACAAAAAATTTCAATAAATAATCATTCAATCAATCAATCAATACATTTTTATTTGTCACTTGAAATCGTACAATGTACAATTCCAGTGAACTATTATGCCATCAGCTCCTTCAACAACAGCATGATTCAATATAAAGCAGTGGTTTTTCCACGCTTGCCTTGGTGCCCCCTCTGATGTAGCGATGGAGATAGTCTAGATAGTCTTGCTTGTCCACATAGTTAGTATCCTAGCCATAGGTCGTAGCTGATAGCCATCTTCACCTTTTCCTCTGTGTGTACTCTAATGTTTACATTTGAAAACCGACCAGGAAAGCAGAGTCAGCAAGAGACTAGTGAGTTGATTTCCCGTTCCTGATGAGCGACTCGTGGTCATGAGATGGCTGCAGAGACGGTCTTGCTAGCTTGAGCTCATCTTCTCCACCTTTTTCTCTGTGTTTACTCTATTTGAAAACTTGACTGGCCAGCTGGCTAACTAGCCTAGGCTAGCAGAAGGTTAGCAGAAGGTCAGCAGAGTCGGCAAGCAGGAGACAATGGCAAATTGATTTTCCAATCCTGATGAGCGACTCATAGCCACATGCAATCACCGTCCAACGTCAACCCCATAAAGCACAACGTTTGTAAAATAGAAAGCATCAATTTTATGGAGCTGACAGAGAGGCAACTGGAGAGGTCTGCCCCTTCTAGAACCTATATTTTGGAGATAAAATAAATGCAGTGCATCAGTATACAACCATCCTGATTGATTGGTAATCCATTTTCCTAGTACTGTACATCAGTGCTGTGGTGATAACACACTGCTTGCTGCCAACATAATATCTTATGCATGGCACCAATTCTGCAGCACAGAATGCTTAGCAATGCCAGGCACATCCAATCAAGACATTGTTCCACAACTCTGCAGAGGTTACCAAGTAAGAGTACAGAACAAAAGAGCCCCATTTGTAATGAGCCAGAGTGGAATGCAGAGTGGGATAGATGGAGAACAAGATAGAGAAGGAAAAAAGGACTGGATGAGGCGGTGAGAGCGGATTGCGTCAACGACAAGAGGTGGCAAAATCAATTCTGGACAAAATGAGAAAGATTGATTTGGGAGTGAAACAAAGAAAATAGTCACAAGGGCAGGTATGGGTGGATGGAGGGAGTGAGAAGGAGGAATAGATGACAGAAAAAGAGATATCACTTATAGATGACTGGAAGCCAGAGGAGGAAGTGATTGACTGTCAACATTACAAAAGAGCACAATAAACTGCAGACTTATGCAGACATTTAATGTGTCAGTCAAGGAAGCTTTATCATTTTTCATTTCATTTTTCATTTCATTTGTTTTTTTTCAGTTAACTTTAGTTTCAGTTTGAAGATGATTTAATCTTCTTCTGCTTTAGTGTCATTTGTATTTTGAGATCTGAAGCACTGCTATCATTTGTTAATTCATTTTTTAATACCCATTCATTTTTCCATACATCCGTTTTTTACTTACTAACTCATAGTGAGATAATCTGTCCCCAGTGGTTGTTCGAAAAAATGATAAGGTCTACAGAAGTAGAAGCAGCAGCATCCCTCACTTGCCTACTCTTGGCAGAGCTTCTGAACTGTGTAGGCAGCTTCATGTATTTGACACTGTGTATCCTTGTTTGATTTTTAATTTCCTTATCCGTGGGAACCTTGGCTAGGCAATTAATGAAGATCCCACATGGCTAAATAGTTTATCATACGGAAACAATAAATACATGTTCTAATAATACATTATGGTTGATTATAATAATGGTTGCTTAATTAATTATAATCTTAAAAAAGTTGTACACATACTGTACCTGTCTATGAAACAAACTGATTGATTGATTTAAACATATGGTCCTTGTTTTTTTTCTGATTAACAATTTTAATTGAATTCTTTTTCATTTTTAACACAACATACAAAACATACAGTTTGCAACTTGAACACATTCCCCCTCTATGTCATCACCACCCACCCAGACAAAAATCAAGAAAAGATGGCACAGTAACTACCATACAACAAAATAATAACAAAATAGGCAATAAACTATAGACCAAATAAACTGTATAAATGACAACACCATAAACCCATCATATATGTCTCTCCATTTGCATGATAACTTTTTAAACGCTGCCACCTTAGCCATCTCACAAGCCCACTCTTGGATTGATGGTCCTAATTTTTGACACCAACCCACCGCCATATTTTTTGACCTCGGCTGATGGTAACATTGTCACACATGAGTGTTTTTTTTGCATCAGCTAAATTCATTATAGCAAACGTTAGTACTGTCTGTCAGTTTGTCTTTCTGTCTCCCTGGCCCTTTCTCTCTTTTACTCTCCCTCACTCATCCATTTACTCTCTTTTTACACCTCAGGCAAAAAGCGAGGTTGCAATCCTCATTAACCTCCCTGCCTCTCTCCAGCTCACCTCAGGCCAGCCCCACCTTAAGCTGCACTCATTACAGCTGAATCAAGCTGGGGAGACGGGATGTGAAGTTGGGAAGCAGAGAAAGTAAGAAGGGGATAGGCAAACACTCTGCTGGAGAGGGAAGACAGTCATAATGGATGACAGGGATGGAAATAAAAAGAGGAGAGAGACAACAACTGGAAACAAAAAAAAGGAAAGAAAAGAAAGAAAGGCAGAGATAAGGAGTGATTCGCTTTTAGTGTGGTTAAATGAAAAAGGACAAAAGAGACAGAGAGAGATGGACGACAGGGGCAGAGAATCCATTAGGGAACTTGGGAGTGGCTAAGATGATGTGTGAGCCAGTCATAAGCAGACATGCTCAAAGCTTAAAACTATGGCACTTGGCATGGTTATCCATGATATAGATCTACCTTCAGATACTAGTTATTCATCAATGCCACATTTCTGTTGGCTGCGAGACTACCAATTTAGACTCAGAGCAAAGTCTTTCATGGCCTGTCCAAACCAAACTGCATTTTTTGGACCCTTCTGCAGCTGCTTTATGGCTGAGTCAGAGTTCAATAATCCCTACACATGTATCATTGATTAATGAGTTGCTGCTTAAAGTGCAACAGTTATGGAAACAAATAGATGCAAAAGTAATTTTAATGATCATGAAGCACTATTCTTTCGTCCAAACGTTCAGTTTTTTGCTGCCCATTTGTTTCAAGATCTCTGGGATATCTAGATGATTAATGGCATGAGGAATGCTCTTAAAGTACTATCATTAAGAAGTTTTTAATTAGTAGGGGATGGTTTGCAGAGTGAGATGCAGCACTTATTCCCAGACTAAGGGAAAATGGCAGAGCTCAGCAGCAAAGGCCCTCTCATGGCCAGAAGGCAATCAGCGGATGCTAACTAAGGCACTGATGTGACATGAAACATGACCGGCCGATCCGACATCAGTCTACGCTAATAAAATAATTACACTGATGTGTTTTGTGTCATTGTACTCCAATAGCCCATGTCAGTAGCTTGCATCTAGAAACTGAGAGTGTTGCAGTGCAGTGATGGAGTGGCGAATTAAAATGAACGAAAAATTGCAGTTGCATTTTGAAAGCCACGAAACAGAACGAGAGAACAAGAGAGAGAGAGAGAAAGAGAGAGAGAGAGAGAGAGAGAGAGAGAAAGAGAGAGAGAGAGAGAGAGAGAGAGAGCATGTTAGGCAGCAGACATGATTAAATTCCATCATCTATTACAGCTCGGCTCGTGGCTTTGATCTGGCGTCAAGGCCGCACTCTCTGACGAGCTCAGGCTCCATTCGCTTTTTAAAAGGTGACTCTCCCCACACTGTTTCATCATTCATTTACTATCTATCATTCTCCGCCTTTGGTGAAACACATCCATGTATATATATGCCTGCGTATGCCCACATACACTTACCTACACACTCATCCTTTGGTTAAAGTAATTAGCAGCCTTGGCCAAGATGGAGTACAACATTTACATTTTGACCTTAAAAGGGAGAAACCTTCCGTTTTTCTACATTTTGACTTTTTCTTCTCTCCATTTCCTCCATTTCTTGGCAGGCTCTCTTTGTCTTCTCCTCTTCAGATTCAGATGCAGTTCCTCAATTTCAAGGTACTTTACAAGCGCGGCATTTTGCGGCGGCAGCAATCAACAGTAAAAACAATTGTGTGGTTAAAGTGGATGTAACAACATCAACTTGTGAGGCACTAACAGCAACGGCTGTATCAGCAGTGGAAATGAGCCAAAATAATTGGTTTTGGTTAATAAATCAATTTTCTTGAATTTGAAATGTGATGCTTGTTCCCTTTTCCTCTCACTTTGGAAACTTAACAGAGGATGAAACCCAATTTAAGTACAACAGGTGGAGATTAAATGTCAATTGACCTCTGTCATCTTCCTCTCCACCTCCACCACTCCCATTTGTTCCCTTCTCATCTTCTTCATGTCGATTAAACGTCCTAACCCCCATCCCCCCCAACCCCTTTTCCTGACCGATCCAACTATTAATCTTCATCCATAATCCCCTACATGAATCTCCATCCAAATTCTCCTCCTTCCATCTGTAGTCCTCCATTTCTCTGGGACCAGGGGAGCTCACATCACAATATCTTCTCCAGCTTTTCCCTTTCTTTTCTGTCCTTCTTCCATATATGCCTCTCCCTCCTCCTTTCTCTCTGCTTCCTTGCACGTCTTGGGATAACATAACTCAGAGAACAAGCCTTTCGAGACCAAAGGCTCTTATTCGCTCTCCCTCCGTCCCTCTCTCCCTCAATCCTTCTCAGTGGGGTCCTCTGAGGGACAATGATTACAACCAAGTCACTGCCGCCCCTGCCGTGCCAATTAATGTGTGGTGCTTAAAGATGGAGCAAGGGGAAAGAAGGAAAAAGTGCCCATGCCCACATCACCATACATTACCATACTAAACAGGCTGGTGGGGCCCAACTGGTAGCTCTACAGCAGACACTTCAGGGACAGGTTTTCCCAACCTTATGTACTCCAAGTCAGACATGTTTGTATAAACTACCCCGCTCTTCAAACAAGCTCGGCGAGGTGTCCTTCTGTGTTTGTCCTTACCATCAAGGTGCCTACATCTGACAGTATAGTACGAGTCTGCTTTATACTCTGTTAATTGGGTGTGAAATGACTGTCATTTCAGCCTACGCACTCAAGGTGTCTCACTGACTCTGACTGTGGGTGTTAGGTGCATAGGCTTAGGGGTATATACTTCACTGAGTATAAGCTGATAGAGTAGGCTTGGGCAATCTCTAATATTTTCAAATCATTCAATCGTGGTTACTCAAGATCGCACATATGCGATCTGATCGGCAGCCTGACAGGCTACATTGACCACGTAATTGGACATAACATATTATGGATATGTGGAGCGGCTTCACTTTCATCAATGAAACTGGCTACACCGGCTCGGCTGACGTGCTGACATGCTTCTGTGTTGATAGCGTCTTGCTTTCGGTATGCTGTATCTTAGCCCCCATAACGTGAATCGGTGTGGCCGACCTACTGTAGCCCCCATCCCCTAGACTCGCATTGCCAGACCTTCCTCCACAGCGCCGCGGAGGAGTATGGGCGGAAATATGTGCTACCAGAAACTGAATTTGAATCATTTATATTTAAATTTGAATTGCTAAACTCGAATAATTGCATTGAAAAACTGAATGTGAATCACAACATTTGAAATTGTATTGTTTAATTTGAATCATTGCATTTAAAAACTGAATCTGATTGATGAATTTGAAATTGAATTTATTCGTTTGGAACTGAAGTCCAATAAAATTTGATCCTCACTGAAAATTCAACTCTCTATATAGCTTCACATTCAGTTCTCACAATTCAATTTCAAGTTACTGTGACAGACATCTGGGTAGTTGAAGGATGAAGGAAGAGCAATCTAGTGCAGATTGATAGATAGAGTTCAGTGGCGCAGATACACAGGACTCCTCTTCGGGCCAATCAGCACCTACTTTTTGGAGCACAGTACCCGCCATGAAACGAGGGAGAAATGCTTGCCTCGCCTTGACCTGTCTGTCACAGTAACTTGAATTAGAATTTTCAGAACTAAATTTGAATTGTGAAAACTGAATGTGAAGACATATAGAGAGTTGAATTTTCAGTGGGGATCACATTTTATTGGACTTCATTCTCACTTCAAGTTTAGCAGTTCAAATGATTCAAATTCAGTTTCTGGTGGCACATATTTCAGCCCATACCATAGAGGAGGGTCTGGCTAGTCCACACAGCATTCCGTGATGGGAGAAAAACATGCTCTGGTTTATTGGCATCTCTTTAAACCAATCACAATCGTCTCGCCTCTGCAAAAAAAGCCTCGGAAGGAACTTGTTTTGGTGTTACCTGTGTACGTTCAGAGGTTGTATTAGTTAGTGCAACAGAAAACTCAGATTGGACAGATAGTCTAGCTAGCTAGCTGTCTGGATTTACCCTGCAGAGATCTGAGGAGACGTTAACCACAGTCCTCATAAATCGACTGGAGTTTAAAATGCCTACACAAAAAAAGCGGAAGGTGACGGACGTCGACGATATAGACTACCCATCCCCTGGTAGCAGCCAGGAAGCCAGGGACGCTGGGTGAGAGCCCGAAAAAAGCACAGCCCACCAGGTGTCAGATGCATGGAAAAGATACGGCAAATTGGTTTGTAATTAACGTTAAGATTTTAAAATTCACTCGTCACTCGTGCTGATTAACGTGGCTGCTCCACCAGAAAATAAAAAGTAGGGCGCAGATTGTAGCTATTATAGTTATATACTATATAAATAGTAAATTAGTTAATCATCGATCAATCATCAATACACGATCTGATCGCCAATCGGCACAAGACATATGATACGGACAAACATTATGCACACATATGCTACTATGCATCTTGCAGAATTTTGAGTAGCTTGCTGCAAAGAGTGGGAAGTTACAATTAGAGATGGTCCGATACCATTTTTTGCTTCCCAATACCGATTCCGATACCTGAACTTGCGTATCGGCCGATACCGAGTACTGATCCGATACCAGTGTGTCATATATTTTATTATGTTTTAACAACTGTATACTACTATCCCTGTATGGATGTGATATTATTTATATCTTTGTTATCGGTCTGGCTCAAGTTAAACTCTTTGTGAAACATGAACAATGAACGCCACAGAACTTTTTTATTATGCAGTTACGTCAGTTATAACGGAAAAAGAACATAAACTACTTTAACGTAGATTTTCTTTAGGGCTTTATTACGTGGTATCGGATCAGTGCATAAACTCCAGTACTTCCCGATACCGATACCAGCGTTTTAGGCAGTATCGGAACCGATACCGATACCGGTATCGGAACATCTCTAGTTACAATCCATCAAACTAACCTCAGTGCTCCTCCCCCCTGATGAGTAATGATGCACTTTGTGGCGCTGTGGCCAGTCAATTACACTCTAGTATGCATCATGACCCCATTATGCATCAAATAACCCTGTTTACTGTGGCTCGAAGATTTCACATCATGCTCAAGTAAGCCAAAGGAATTAAATAATGATTATATTTTGCTATAACTGCACCATGGAAGCAAGGTACAACTTGTTATCTCAGTACAAGATGGCCTACAAGATAATGGTCACTGCACCGAAGTCATGAAAAACACAGATGATGAGAGTGTAACATTTTTGCAGAAATGATTGGGATTATAAAGTCAAAAATTAGTTACAATAACTGATTGCAGTAGGTATAAGAACCTTAATATAGTAATTAAGGTAAAGTAAAAAAAAAAAAATCTAGAAAAGGTCAGAGCTCCGAGATACTCTAATAAGTGTTACTGTTGAAGAAGATGAGGTCTTCCTCTTTAGAAAAAAGTCTTGTGCTCTTACGTGAGAGGCCATGGGAGAAGCTCTGAAAAAGCTAGCTAAAGTTTTCTTTGGCTCATCCATCAGTATATTACTGGTAGGGCTGCAACTAACGATTATTTTCATTGTTGATTAATCTGTTGATTGTTTTCTCGAATTATAGAATAGTTGTTTGGTCTATTCAATGTCAGAAAAAGGTGAAACATGTTCATCAGGGTTTTCCAAAGCCTAATATGAAGTCCTCAAATGTCTTGTTTTGTCCACAACTCAAAGATATTCAGTTTACTGCCATGGAGAAGTGAAAAAAATAGAAACGATTAACGATAGTTAAAATAGTTGGCAATTAATATAGTATATAGTTGACAACTAATCAATTAATTGATTACTCTTTGCAGCTCTAACTACTGGACCATTTTGTTTTACCAGACCTAAGAAGCTTTCCTGTCAATTGCATTACATCCCCTTTAAACATATTACCCTGTACAAAGCCACTTGTCTTTTGCATTATTATAATATAATATACATTATATTGCCTTCAGCCAACATTTTAAATTACTGGGCAATCACTTACTCATTTCTAACCTTAAACATGTACTTTCCTATGAGTCTACTCACTTTTACTTACTATATTTGAATTCTTTCTCTTTGTTTAGGTCTTTTCTTTCTCTATTTGCCAATTCCACCAATATTGTGTCTTCCTCCTGCATGTAGTCTGAAATAAGTGTCCACTAACAGGCTGTGTAAGTCTTCTTAGAGAGTCTCTGCGGGGCCCTTCAAGTCACCAGGAGCCCTCAAATCCAACTGGATGCTCATATTAATCCTGCACATTGATGCAGGATTTATTTGATTGTTGCCTTCAGGGACAACATCTGACACAGAGACAGTAATGCTTTTAGTTCCAAAAAATAAATGAATACAATAAATCAATGAAAATTTAAAAACATTGCAGCAGACTTAACAGCCAAGATGACTCTAAACTGAGCAGCGGGAAGATATGAAGAGATAATAATGGCTCTTGTCCATTTTCCAGCCCTTAACTGATAACAGGACTCTTTTCAATATAAAATAATTTATTTTGGTTGCTCCAACATGAGATAGCCACCATTTGGAAAAATTACCACCCACTCTTGATAATCTGTGGCACAAAATTAGGGCAAAGTATGGTGGAGTTTAGGAGAAAGCAGATGACAGAATTACATGTTTTTAAAGATTTTAAATGATGAGGTTTGTGCTGCTTCATTTTCATATGTCATTAACACTAGTTGGCAATATCGCTCGTCTCCTGTTTTTCATTTGTACATACACTGCTTCACCTAAAACATTTCAGACATGTGCTAATAATCATTGTGACACCTAATACTGGATACATAGATAAGTGTTCCAGACAAAAATTGAAAAAATAGTATTGTTTGTTTGTCATGTTTAGGCCAGAAATAACCAGCTTCGGTCAAGTTTAGGCAATGTTGTGGAAAATCCTTTTGGATGTTCGGTGGAGAAACAGAAAATAAAGAATGTATGAAACACTGGAGTTGTCCATGTTATTTTATTATTCTTCTGCTAGTAGAAGGAAACGCAGAGTACCAAGACAGTCTGCAAAAGTGTTCAAAGCACATCATGTAACATAGGGTTTTTATGTTGCTGCACGGAAACAGACCTTTGCAGCGTCCCCGCCGCAAAGTAACCCTTCCTCATTTAAGTCTTTGCAACAATAAAGACACCGAACAGTGGCTGTGCAACTCTAACTCTAAGTGTTGCATGTGTAAATTAGTTTTTGATTTTTTTTTTTTTCTTTTAATTACAATGCAAAATGCAACACCACTTCCTTATGCATGTCAGTATTTCCAAAATGAAGAAATATTCCTGTCTTCTTTTCTAAGCCTGCTCCCCCTGTGCTCAGGATGTCATACAGTGTGATGGCAGCAGGCGAGGTCTGAGGGTAATTGGCTTTGTAAAATCTGAGTCAAAATGCAAATTCATGTCAACATTTTCGCAGGTGTTTCTACTTTTATTGAATAACTTGGAACAACTGAGTACAAACAAACTGCAACTTGTGACAGGTTTATAAATAATATCCGTGAGTTGACGGAAACCCAGCTGAATTGCTAAATGCAATCATGAATGTCATTAATGAAGCTTCGCGACTGCATATACAGTATCTCTTGTTTGGATCAGAGTTTTTTAGTGTCACGCAGAGGCAATGTTTCTATGCTAATGTAGAAGCTGTACAATAAGCATTTGTGGGAATATTGTATGTCCAAACGAAGAGGAGGAGGACATGCTGATTAGAGGAACAGTGTAGCATACTGTGCGATTGTGCGATACTGTACAAACAATAGCATGTAGTTAAGGGCCTATAAGCCATGTTGAATTGCAGTTTCCCTCAGGCCAAAGACGAGATCATTCTTTTTATTTAATTACATATATTATCTAGAAAGTAACATTAAAAAATAACGGTGTAATGAGCAAGTGGTTAACATTATGAACATGACTGGCTCCTTATTCACTCCTCTGTGTCAAATTGAATTAATACAGAATATTAAGTATTTAGAAAACAAATCACGCACTGTAAGTAAATGCTGGGCTTTGATTAGCTGACTCATAAATCAGTCCTGATTTTCTTAGTGCATGCCTGTTGATCTTTCCCCATCTTTCATCTGAAGCACATATGCAGTCAGTTTATACAACTGTATTTATTGTAATTCTGTCCAAATATTATACATCAGCAAATAGTGTTTTGTTACTTATACACTCAGCAGTAATAGAGCATTAATTGGTTATTTGGGGAATAAAGAACCAAATGTATCAGTCAAAAATAGAACAATACATCAGCTAATATGGAAAAAAAATCAACTCAGGCATACAGTTAATATGCAAGGAATGGACCCACTGTGTGAGCTGTATGTTACATGTTTCTGACCGAGGAGGTCCGCTGATGCAATACGACTGTAACGAACTGCAAAATGTTGGGGAAGTATGCATACATTTAGCAATCAAGTTTTCTTGGAGTTTCACAGCTTCCCGTATGTCTGTCTCTGGCTTGTAGCTTTCATGCAAGATGATTATCTCCCAGTGTGAAAGGCCTTTTAAAAAACATTAGATCTTCGCTATAAGCAACGTCTTCTCGCACTTTTAGTACCAGATGCAGCGACTAACATGTTTACAAATGGCTCATTAGTACTTCTGCATGAAAATAAAGTGTCTTTCTACATGGGTCTATGTCGCCTGTCATTAAGTTAGCAGTGTGATTAAGTCAGATGGGATGCTTTCTGCAGTGCTGTTACAATCTGCTCTGATACTCCACCCAGTGCATCCAGTCTACCCACAACTTATGCGTGCATGTGCATGTCCTCTGGTCTGACAGTATTCATTTTCCGCAATTGAGTAACATCTGCTTATCAGCAGCACAACTTGTCATTCAACCTCATTCTGTTTTCATTTATCATCTCCAAAACCCACGCACTGGAGCCCATATGGCACCCCCCTACACACACACACACACACACACACACACACACACACACACACACACACACACACACACACACACACACACACACACACACACACACACACACCTCTGTCCCTGTAGTTATTATGCCCGTCTGTCCCCCTGTGGACTGTTTTCTCCGAGTACTGCAGCAACACCGAACCGGCTATAAATCACATTGCATTATCACCGCGCCGTGCTTCGCCTCGCGCTCTGCCCGCCCACCGCGCAGCTCCGATTGGTCGGTGAGGCTCCTTGTCCGGCCTCTCCGAGCGAGACATCAGTGCAATCATAAATCCCGCCTCCTTCCTTGGGGCCGGTGATTGGGAGAAAGGGGCTCTCCTTGAACTGTCAATCATGCCATTTCTTGTGAGCCTCGCATTCACTGCTGCTCCCTGCGACGCGCTGAGTGCGGAGCGACGAGACGCGCTGCATACCAACAGAGACATAGGGGAGCAGGCTAATTAAGCTCAAGCGGCGACTGGTCAGGACGCGCAGACCCCATCCTGTTCTCTGAGAACAAACAAAAAAGCATATTTCTGTCAAGTCACTGGACAGTTTATATTTTATCATTTCTTCACATGCATTTTCTAAAATATTTTCCTTCAAGGCACTGAGAGCCAAACTAAGTGTCTGGGATATTTGTTTTGTTTTTTTCCCTGGTTGACAGAGTCTACACAGGAGAAGACAAACAACCCTCTTCGCCTATCTCTCTCTCCGACGCGGGTCATCAAAAGGAAAAGTCCAGTGGATAAGACTTATGTTTTTTTTGTCCAGTCACATGTAGAAGTGTTGGACTATTGCTGTTGACATTACATACATCCACTGGGTCGGTTTTTTATACACAGATTCCCCGCAACGGCGCGATAAAGGAGGAATACCAAGGCATTTGGCTGCAAAAACAAGCAAAAAATCAATCAGAACTCCATCATGGGCTGCCCCCTCTTGCGGAACGCGTTTGCTGGTTTGATCCTGGTACTGCTGTCGAAAGGTAAGTTTTTACGAGCTACTTAGCGATGTGCTGACAGTTCTGTGCTGCTGCGTATCTAAACATGTATCTTCGTCTTTCATTTTCTGAAAACGGTTGTGGAGGTGAATACTAATGATGCGGCGGGGGGGGTGTCTACCTGCCTGTGAATCACGCGTCTGCCGTGCCACTGAGCTCCAGCTTTCCATTTGCTATTTGAAATATATGCTGTATTTGTGTGTGTGTGTGTGTGTGTGTGTGTGTGTGTGTGTGTGTGTGTGTGTGTGTGTGTGTGCGTGTGTGCGTGCGCGCGTGAGTGCGTGCGAGTGCAGCACCAGGTTAATCTCCAAGCCAACCTCGTGTAAGCAAACGAGTGATGCATGTTAAGATGTTTATTATGGAAAAAAAGACTCCTATCACCAGTCTTCTGTGAACATTCCTTTACGTGACTTGACTGTCCTGGTATCCCACGCACACGACGCACCACCAGTGCAAAGACAGGGGGGGTTGTGGGTGGTGAAGGTGGGGTTAATGTAAGTGTGGTAGAAGCAATGCAGAGAGACTTAGGAGAGAAAGACAGTGTTTTGTTATCTCTCTTCAAAACCAAAGGCGAGAGAGAGAAATGGAGAAAGATGGACAGCTGGGGGGTGGGGGGGTGGTGGTGGTCAAACATGCACTGGGTAGTCAAGCATTTTCCTCTTTTATCACTGACATAAAACATCTTCCCCACAGCTCAACAAAAGAGACAAACACGCTTCATTCATCCGCTCTTCTACAGTGTCAAGATAACTTGCACAACCGGAGGATTCAGATGGCATTTTGAACTGCTTCATTATGAATAACACAAACAAACAGTGTTATGCTATGTTGTTGTTGTCCTCAGGGAACACTAACCAGGGAATATTTAAAATCCCGCATTTTTCATCATGTCATCCTCTAATGCTCTCACCATGCTATGGGATGTCCCACCATATATTAGTTGTGCACGGTATTCTCACCATGTACTCTAATTTCCCATCTACACACATACACAAATACACACACCTGGCTCAATTAGTCCTGCCTTCATCCTGTGGGAAATCAGTATATAAATAAATTACCCCAGCCCGTAATAACAATAATTGATGTGTCAGTGCAATAAGATGGGAGGTTAACAACATGCAGATGCAGACGGGCTATAGCCTCCTGCTCTTGGGCTCCTTGTGGGCAGGAGAGCCCAGCTGGTCATGGTTGGCTTGCCACAGGAAGTGCCTTCTCCACACCAGGCAGAGAGCAGACGGGCAGCCCTGCAGGACGTACACACAGCACACAAACAGCAACACATTAACCAACCCAACAACCGTACTGAGTCTCATTTCAGCTTTCAGCCCTCTGAAATTGTAACCTGTGGGTTTTTGCGATGTGAAGGTGTGACCAATAATGTGAGCCGCAGTTGAGGAATGATTGGATATTGATGTGAGTTGTGCACATTGCAGCACATGTAAATCAGATTCATCTCAGAGATCTCCCGCCTGCTGCTCTGAGTTGCTGTAGGTCCACAACACGTCCGTCTTTAAAGGTAGAACACATGCATTATAAAGGAAGAACATGACTGTTAAAGGGCACCGTCCGCTGCTAAATAAATCATGCAGCAGTGAAATTATCCTTTTGTATCTGTGCCTCTGAGAGTCAGGCCAGTGTGGTATGTGGTCACTGAAATGCTTCATCACCATTGTTTAGCAGATTGTGTGTGAGTAATGCCGCGTTCTATTTACCTTGGAACTCGGAAGCCGGAGCTTGGAATGACGTCATACCCGAGTTGAATGCGTTCTATTTAAAAGTTGGATTTCCATTGTTTTCATTAGCTCTAGCCCGGTTAGCTATTGTTAGCAATACCAGTTGATAACAACGCATTACGCCGTTTTTTGTGCATGCAAACAGCGTAACAACATGTCCACAGATAGAAGTTGAACATGCCTGTGTGAACGACTGATTTAGTGACACAAATAAGACAGAAGTGCTTATAACTTTATGTTACTGCAGCTTTTCACAATTGTTGATACAGGGGGCAGCCATGTTGGATTTTGAACTCGGGCTACTGCGAGGTTGTACGAGTTCCGAGCTCGTAAATCCGAGGTCAGGGGGCGTGTTTACGACTTTGACCTCGTTAAAACCGAGTTGCAAGGTAAATAGAACGCGGCATTATTATTGCCTGGTTAATGATGAATGAGAAATATTCCCCTGAACGACTATACAGTATTTTATTTACCTGAAGATATGTCTTCCTCTTGACACTGATTATCACTAATTTAGCCACTTCACATTATGCACTACAAATATTTATTAAGAGAGCGCACCATATTATTTTTCATGGCGCTAGAAACAGATAGCAAAATGTGTTTCGGACCTGTACAATTGCATGCCAACCAGGTTGAAAAGGAGCTTTTTCTTTGCAGAAAAAAACAATTAAGCTATTGAAAGGTTTCCCACCGGCTTGCTGTTTGAATGTACAAACCACTCTGTGGGTGCGATGGCCAGGTCCTGGCATGCTGTCATGCCTTTGCTTTCCACATTAATTCCCCCTTTTCTTTCACTTAAAATGTCTGAAAGGTGCATGGCCATGTGCCCACTCATACATACAGTAAGATCTCTATGTATTTCTGGCACACAAGCTGTCTGCAATTAATCAAAACCTGTTTCATCTACGAGACCAGACACATTGAGGCTTATGGAACATTAAGGCTGTGAGTGTGTCCACACACACCACATGGAATTAAACAATTTACCCTTCAGTTCGAAGGATTTCTGTTGTGGCAGAAACCTGCAGTCTGATAATGAGTATAATGTCATCATTGTTTTCAGTGAAAAGTGAAGATGACAAGAGAAATTGCTTCCGCTATCGGGCGGCCTACAGTACATAGGTCACAGCAGAGGATGTTTGAGGTTAGTATTTTAATGTTACATTTAGATACCAAAGAAACTGATTTCTGCCTTACAGTTATCCATTAATGCAATTATTGCAGGAAATCCCATGTCACACTGTACTGTATACTGTACATGTATGTCACTAATGTTAAAACAGGCCAACAGATGGGTCTTCCCACCAACATGCACTGCTGTGATGGAGGTTCTGGTAAGAGGAAGTGTACAAGGCAGGAACACAGGTGAAAACAGGTGGGGTCGCATTGTAGCCCACAATCTTTCTTGTTTCAGCAACATATGGGGGCCAAGTGGGGTCAATGCACATTGCACGTTAGCACGTAGCCACCCTCCTTCATCCCTTCCCCCTCACACACACACACACACACACACACACACACACACACACACACACATGCATACTCGACTGGATCACCCGTCTTGGCTTGGAGATGAAGAGAAGGGCGATGCCAGCATCAACAGATGCCTTGCGCTCCTATTCTGGAGGGGACTCTGCTTTTTCTCCCTCCCTTTGAAATCCATGGTTTCTGTGTGCTGTTGTTCTCCATGTTTGGCTTAGAAATGCTCTGCCATTTTGGCAGGTTTTATTTATCTGTTGGAGTGAGAGGGCCTGGATTTTGTCTCGAGAGCCTGGGGGACAAGGGTTGGAGGTTTAACCAGCCTAGAGTGGGTCTGCGGTCTGAATGTTTTCCCCTTGGGTTTCAATTTTTCTCTATTTCTCTTGATGCTCTGTGGTGGCCTGTGATGGTGTGCATCCAACACCTTCCACTAAATATATTCCTTGCACATAGTGGATCCATAGTACCTTAAGAAAATCTAGCTGTGTTTTGACCTAGGACTGGCAGAGACAGGTGCTGTGATGGAAAACGAATTGGTGTTTGAAACTTCCTTTTAATTAATACTTAAGAATTAATACATCAATATTAAATTACATCTTACTAAGCAACCACTGACAGTATTGTTATTGGATTTCAATGTGTTGAGGATCCAAATCAAGGCCTGTAAAATACAACCAGTTCAGTTTAGTCTTTTTTTGTCCTGCATGGGAAATTGGGTTTGCAGCACTAAAGCAGACTCATCCATCAGTAAAACAGATTAAAAAAAGAAATATGATTTACAAAGTGTAACACACAATAATAACAATAAGACATAATATAGAAAAAATAAAGATACATTTGTAAAAGAAGAAAAAAAGAAACCTGTAAGATTAATTGGTAAGAACAATAAGGCAATAGGACAGGGCTTTTTTTGGTAAATACAAAGGTAAATTAAGTGAGCTTTAAAGAAGAAACGTTTGAATCTATTGCTCCTGGCTCTGGGGAGTCTATGCCTCTGCCCTACAGGAAGCAGCTCAGAGTCTTTATTTAAGGGGTGGCAGGTATCAGTGGCAATACTAAATGACCAGAACAGAGAGGAATATCGAGTTGTATTCAT